>NW_026974831.1:0-316636 GCF_030014295.1 Loxodonta africana | reverse complement strand
CTACTAAACCCCCACAAGAATCAACACTAAACCCCTAACAACAAACACTAACCCCCTAACAACAAACAACACTAAACCCCTATCAAGAAACTAACCTAACCCTGTAACAACAAACAACCCTAACCTCCTAACAACAAACAACCTTAAACCCCTAACAACAAACATCCCTAAACACTTAACAACAAACACTAACACCCTAACAACAAAAACCACTAAACCCCAACAAGAAACAACACTAAACGCCTAACAACAAACACTAACCCCCTAACAACAAACCACACTAAACCCCAACAACAAACACTAACCCCCTAACAACAAACAACACTAAACCCCTAACAAGAAACTAACCTAACCCTGCAACAACAAACAACCCTAACCTCCTAACAACAAACAACCCTAACCCCCTAACAAACAACAACACTAACCCCCTAACCACAAACAACACTAACACCCTAACAACAAAAACGACTAAACTCCAACAAGAAACAACTCTAAACCCCTAACAACAAACACTAACCCCCTAACAACAAACAACCCTAAACCCCTAACAACAAACAACACTAACACCCTAACAACAAAAACCACTAAACCCCAACAAGAAACAACACTAAACCCCTAACAACAAACACTAACCCACTAACAACAAACAACACTAAACCCCTAACAAGAAACTAACCTAACCCTGTAACAACAAACAACCCTAACATCCTAACAACAAACATCCTTAACCCCCTAACAACAAACAACCCTAAACGCCTAACAACAAACAATCCTAACCCCCTAACAACCAACAACGCACACCCCCTAACCACAAACAACACTAACACCCTAACCACAATCAACACTAACCCCGTAAGAACAAACTACACTAACCCCCTAACAACAAACAACACTAACACCCTAACAACAAAAACTACTAAACCCCAACAAGAAACAACCCTAAACCCCTAACAACAAACACTAACCCCCTATCAACAAACAACACTAAACCCCTAACAAGAAACTAACCTGACCCCGTAACAACAAACAACCCTAACCTCCTAACAACAAACAACCTTAAAAGCCTAACAACAAACAACCCTAAACCCCTAACAACAAACAACACTAACACCCTAACAACAAAAACCACTAAACCCCAACAAGAAACAACACTAAACCCCTAACAACAAACACTAACCCCCTAACAACAAACAACACTAAACCCCTAACAAGAAACTAACCTAACCCTGTAAAAACAAACAACCCTAACCTCCTAACAACAAACAACCCTAACCCCCTAACAAACAACAACACTAACCCCCTAACCACAAACAACACTAACACCCTAACAACAAAAACTACTAAATCCCAACAAGAAACAACCCTAAACCCCTAACAACAAACACTAATCCCCTAACAACATACAACACTAAACCCCTAACAAGAAACTAACGTAAATCCGTAACAACAAACAACCCTAACATCCTAACAACAAACAACCTTAAACCCCTAACAACAAACAACCCTAAACCCCTAACAACAAACAACACTAAGACCCTAACAACAAAAACCACTAAACCCCAACAAGAAACAACACTAAACCCCTAACAAAAAACACTAACCCCCTAACAACAAACAACACTAAACCCCTAACAAGAAACTAACCTAACCCTGTAACAACAAACAACCCTAACCTCCTAACAACAAACAACCTTAACCCCCTAACAACAAACAACCCTAAACCCCTAACAACAAACAATCCTAACCCCCTAACAACCAACGACGCACATCCCCTAACCACAAACAACACTAACCCCGTAAGAACAAACAACACTAACCGCATAACAACAAACAACACTAACACCCTAACAACAGAAACTACTAAACCCCAACAAGAAACAACCCTAAACCCCTAACAACAAACACTAACCCCCTAAAAACAAACAACACTAAACCCCTAATAAGAAACTAACCTAACCCCGTAACAACAAACAACCCTAACCTCCTAACAACAAACAACCTTAAACCCCTAACAACAAACATCCCTAAACCCCTAACAACAAACACTAACACCCTAACAACAAAAACCACTAAACCCCAACAAGAAACAACACTAAACGCCTAACAACAAACACTAACCCCCTAACAACAAACCACACTAAACCCCAACAACAAACACTAACCCCCTAACAACAAACAACACTAAACCCCTAACAAGAAACTAACCTAACCCTGCAACAACAAACAACCCTAACCTCCTAACAACAAACAACCCTAACCCCCTAACAAACAACAACACTAACCCCCTAACCACAAACAACACTAACACCCTAACAACAAAAACTACTAAACTCCAACAAGAAACAACTCTAAACCCCTAACAACAAACACTAACCCCCTAACAACAAACAACCCTAAACCCCTAACAACAAACAACACTAACACCCTAACAACAAAAACCACTAAACCCCAACAAGAAACAACACTAAACCCCTAACAACAAACACTAACCCACTAACAACAAACAACACTAAACCCCTAACAAGAAACTAACCTAACCCTGTAACAACAAACAACCCTAACATCCTAACAACAAACATCCTTAACCCCCTAACAACAAACAACCCTAAACGCCTAACAACAAACAATCCTAACCCCCTAACAACCAACAACGCACACCCCCTAACCACAAACAACACTAACACCCTAACCACAATCAACACTAACCCCGTAAGAACAAACTACACTAACCCCCTAACAACAAACAACACTAACACCCTAAAAACAAAAACTACTAAACCCCAACAAGAAACAACCCTAAACCCCTAACAACAAACACTAACCCCCTATCAACAAACAACACTAAACCCCTAACAAGAAACTAACCTAACCCCGTAACAACAAACAACCCTAACCTCCTAACAACAAACAACCTTAAAAGCCTAACAACAAACAACCCTAAACCCCTAACAACAAACAACACTAACACCCTAACAACAAAAACCACTAAACCCCAACAAGAAACAACACTAAACCCCTAACAACAAACACTAACCCCCTAACAACAAACAACACTAAACCCCTAACAAGAAACTAACCTAAGCCTGTAAAAACAAACAACCCTAACCTCCTAACAACAAACAACCCTAACCCCCTAACAAACAACAACACTAACCCCCTAACCACAAACAACACTAACACCCTAACAACAAAAACTACTAAACCCCAACAAGAAACAACCCTAAACCCCTAACAACAAACACTAACCCCCTAACAACAAACAACACTAAACCCCTAACAAGAAACTAACCTAACCCCGTAACAACAAACAACCCTAACCACCTAACAGCAAACAACCTTAAACCCCTAACAACAAACAACCCTAAACCCCTAACAACAAACAACACTAACACCCTAACAACAAAAACCACTAAACCCCAACAAGAAACAACACTAAACCCCTAACAACAAACACTAACCCCCTAACAACAAACAACACTAAACCCCTAACAAGAAACTAACCTAACCCTGTAACAACAAACAACCCTAACCTCCTAACAACAAACCACCTTAACCCCCTAACAACAAACAACCCTAAACCCCTAACAACAAACAATCCTAACCCCCTAACAACCAACAACTCTCACCCCCAACCACAAACAACACTAACACCCTAACCACAAACAACACTAACACACTAACAACAAAAACCACTAAACCCCAACAAGAAACAACACTAAACCCCTAACAACAAACACTAACCCCCTAACAACAAACAACACTAAACCCCTAACAAGAAACTAACCTAACCGCGTAACAACAAACAACCCTAACCTCCTAACAACAAACAACCTTAAACCCCTAACAACAAACAACACTAAACCCCTAACAACAAACAACACTAACACCCTAACAACAAAAAACACTAAACCCCAACAAGAAACAACACTAAACTCTTAACAACAAGCACTAACCCCATAACAACAAACAACACTAAACCCTTAACAAGAAACAAACCTAACCCTGTAACAAAAAACAACCCTAAACTCCTAACAACAAACAACCTTAACCCCCTAACAACAAACAATCCTAACCCTCTAACAACCAACAACGCTCACCCCCTAACCACAAACAACACTAACACCCTAACCACAAAGAACACTAACCCCGTAAGAACAAACAACACTAACCCCCTAACAACAAACAACACTAACACCCTAACAACAAAAACTACTAAACCCCAACAAGAAACAACCCTAAACCCCTAACAACAAACACTAACCCCCTAACAACAAACAACACTAAACCCCTAACAAGAAACTAACCTAACCCCGTAACAACAAACAACCCTAACCTCCTAACAGCAAACAACCTTAAACCCCTAACAACAAACAACCCTAAACCCCTAACAACAAACAACACTAACACCCTAACAACAAAAACCACTAAACCCCAACAAGAAACAACACTAAAGCCCTAACAACAAACACTAACCCCCTAACAACAAACAACACAAAAACCCCTAACAAAAACTAACCTCACCCCGTAACAACAAACAACCCTAACCTCCTAACAACAAACAACCTTAAACCCCTAACAACAAACATCCCTAAACCCCTAACAACAAACACTAACACCCTAACAACAAAAACCACTAAACCCCAACAAGAAACAACACTAAACGCCTAACAACAAACACTAACCCCCTAACAACAAACCACACTAAACCCCAACAACAAACACTAACCCCCTAACAACAAACAACACTAAACCCCTAACAAGAAACTAACCTAACCCTGCAACAACAAACAACCCTAACCTCCTAACAACAAACAACCCTAACCCCCTAACAAACAACAACACTAACCCCCTAACCACAAACAACACTAACACCCTAACAACAAAAACTACTAAACTCCAACAAGAAACAACTCTAAACCCCTAACAACAAACACTAACCCCCTAACAACAAACAACCCTAAACCCCTAACAACAAACAACACTAACACCCTAACAACAAAAACCACTAAACCCCAACAAGAAACAACACTAAACCCCTAACAACAAACACTAACCCACTAACAACAAACAACACTAAACCCCTAACAAGAAACTAACCTAACCCTGTAACAACAAACAACCCTAACATCCTAACAACAAACATCCTTAACCCCCTAACAACAAACAACCCTAAACGCCTAACAACAAACAATCCTAACCCCCTAACAACCAACAACGCACACCCCCTAACCACAAACAACACTAACACCCTAACCACAATCAACACTAACCCCGTAAGAACAAACTACACTAACCCCCTAACAACAAACAACACTAACACCCTAAAAACAAAAACTACTAAACCCCAACAAGAAACAACCCTAAACCCCTAACAACAAACACTAACCCCCTATCAACAAACAACACTAAACCCCTAACAAGAAACTAACCTAACCCCGTAACAACAAACAACCCTAACCTCCTAACAACAAACAACCTTAAAAGCCTAACAACAAACAACCCTAAACCCCTAACAACAAACAACACTAACACCCTAACAACAAAAACCACTAAACCCCAACAAGAAACAACACTAAACCCCTAACAACAAACACTAACCCCCTAACAACAAACAACACTAAACCCCTAACAAGAAACTAACCTAAGCCTGTAAAAACAAACAACCCTAACCTCCTAACAACAAACAACCCTAACCCCCTAACAAACAACAACACTAACCCCCTAACCACAAACAACACTAACACCCTAACAACAAAAACTACTAAACCCCAACAAGAAACAACCCTAAACCCCTAACAACAAACACTAACCCCCTAACAACAAACAACACTAAACCCCTAACAAGAAACTAACCTAACCCCGTAACAACAAACAACCCTAACCACCTAACAGCAAACAACCTTAAACCCCTAACAACAAACAACCCTAAACCCCTAACAACAAACAACACTAACACCCTAACAACAAAAACCACTAAACCCCAACAAGAAACAACACTAAACCCCTAACAACAAACACTAACCCCCTAACAACAAACAACACTAAACCCCTAACAAGAAACTAACCTAACCCTGTAACAACAAACAACCCTAACCTCCTAACAACAAACCACCTTAACCCCCTAACAACAAACAACCCTAAACCCCTAACAACAAACAATCCTAACCCCCTAACAACCAACAACTCTCACCCCCAACCACAAACAACACTAACACCCTAACCACAAACAACACTAACACACTAACAACAAAAACCACTAAACCCCAACAAGAAACAACACTAAACCCCTAACAACAAACACTAACCCCCTAACAACAAACAACACTAAACCCCTAACAAGAAACTAACCTAACCGCGTAACAACAAACAACCCTAACCTCCTAACAACAAACAACCTTAAACCCCTAACAACAAACAACACTAAACCCCTAACAACAAACAACACTAACACCCTAACAACAAAAAACACTAAACCCCAACAAGAAACAACACTAAACTCTTAACAACAAGCACTAACCCCATAACAACAAACAACACTAAACCCTTAACAAGAAACAAACCTAACCCTGTAACAAAAAACAACCCTAAACTCCTAACAACAAACAACCTTAACCCCCTAACAACAAACAATCCTAACCCTCTAACAACCAACAACGCTCACCCCCTAACCACAAACAACACTAACACCCTAACCACAAAGAACACTAACCCCGTAAGAACAAACAACACTAACCCCCTAACAACAAACAACACTAACACCCTAACAACAAAAACTACTAAACCCCAACAAGAAACAACCCTAAACCCCTAACAACAAACACTAACCCCCTAACAACAAACAACACTAAACCCCTAACAAGAAACTAACCTAACCCCGTAACAACAAACAACCCTAACCTCCTAACAGCAAACAACCTTAAACCCCTAACAACAAACAACCCTAAACCCCTAACAACAAACAACACTAACACCCTAACAACAAAAACCACTAAACCCCAACAAGAAACAACACTAAAGCCCTAACAACAAACACTAACCCCCTAACAACAAACAACACAAAAACCCCTAACAAAAACTAACCTCACCCCGTAACAACAAACAACCCTAACCTCCTAACAACAAACAACCTTAAACCCCTAACAACGGAAAACCCTAAACCCCTAACAACAAACAACACTAAGACCCTAACAACAAAAACCACTAAACCCCAACAAGAAACAACACTAAACCCCTAACAACAAACACTAACCCCCTAACAACAAACAACACTAAACCCCTAACAAGAAACTAACCTAACCCTGTAACAACAAACAACCCTATCCTCCTAACAACAAAACACCTTAACCCCCTAACAACAAACAACCCTAAACCCCTAACAACAAACAATCCTAACCCCCTCACAACCAACAACTCTCACCCCCTAACCACAAACAACACTAACACCCTAACAACAAAAAATACTAAACCCCAACAAGAAACAACCCTAAACCCCTAACAACAAACACTAACCCCCTAGCAACAAACCACACTAAACCCCTAACAAGAAACTAACCTAACCCCGTAACAACAAACAACCCTAACCTCCTAACAACAAACAACCTCAAACCCCTAACAACAAACAACACTAAACCTCTAACAACAAACAACACTAACACCCTAACAACAAAAAACACTAAACCCCAACAAGAAACAAGACTAAGCCCCTAAAAACAAACACTAACCCCCTAACAACAAACAACACTAAACCCCTAACAAGAAACTAACCTAACCCTGTAACAACAAACAACCCTAACCTCCTAACAACAAACAACCCTAACTACCTAACAAACAACAACACTAACCCCCTAACCACAAACAACACTAATACCCTAACAACAAAAACTACTAAATCCCAACAAGAAACAACCCTAAACCCCTAACAACAAACACTAACCCCCTAACAACAAAGAACACTAAACCCCTAACAACAAACAACACTAACACCCTAACAACAAAAACCACTAAACCCCAACAAGAAACAACACTAAACCCCTAACAACAAACACTAACCCACTAACAACAAACAACACTAAACCCCTAACAAGAAACTAACCTAACCCTGTAACAACAAACAACCCTAACATCCTAACAACAAACATCCTTAACCCCCTAACAACAAACAACCCTAAACGCCTAACAACAAACAATCCTAACCCCCTAACAACCAACAACGCACACCCCCTAACCACAAACAACACTAACACCCTAACCACAATCAACACTAACCCCGTAAGAACAAACTACACTAACCCCCTAACAACAAACAACACTAACACCCTAACAACAAAAACTACTAAACCCCAACAAGAAACAACCCTAAACCCCTAACAACAAACACTAACCCCCTATCAACAAACAACACTAAACCCCTAACAAGAAACTAACCTAAGCCTGTAAAAACAAACAACCCTAACCTCCTAACAACAAACAACCCTAACCCCCTAACAAACAACAACACTAACCCCCTAACCACAAACAACACTAACACCCTAACAACAAAAACTACTAAATCCCAACAAGAAACAACCCTAAACCCCTAACAACAAACACTAACCCCCTAACAACAAACAACACTAAACCCCTAACAAGAAACTAACCTAACCCCGTAACAACAAACAACCCTAACCTCCTAACAGCAAACAACCTTAAACCCCTAACAACAAACAACCCTAAACCCCTAACAACAAACAACACTAACACCCTAACAACAAAAACCACTAAACCCCAACAAGAAACAACACTAAAGCCCTAACAACAAACACTAACCCCCTAACAACAAACAACACTAAACCCCTAACAAGAAACTAACCTAACCCTGTAACAACAAACAATCCTAACCTCCTAACAACAAACCACCTTAACCCCCTAACAACAAACAACCCTAAACCCCTAACAACAAACAATCCTAACCCCCTAACAACCAACTACTCTCACCCCCAACCACAAACAACACTAACACCCTAACCACAAACAACACTAACACACTAACAACAAAAACCACTAAACCCCAACAAGAAACAACACTAAACCCCTAACAACAAACACTAACCCCCTAACAACAAAAAACACTAAACCCCTAACAAGAAACTAACCTAACCCTGTAACAACAAACAGCCCTAACCTCCTAACAACAAACCACCTTAACCCCCTAACAACAAACAACCCTAAACCCCTATCAACAAACAACACTAACACCCTAACAACACAAACCACTAAACCCCAACAAGAAACAACACTAAACCCCTAACAACAAACACTAACCCCCTAACAACAAACAACACTAAACCCCTAACAAGAAACTAACCTAACCCTGTAACAGCAAACAACCCTAACCTCCTAACAACTAAACACCTTAACCCCCTAACAACAAACAACCCTAAACCCCTAACAACAAACAATCCTAACCCCCTAACAACCAACAACTCTCACCCCCTAACCACAAACAACACTAACACCCTAACCACAAACAACACTAACCCCGTAAGAACAAACAACACTAACCCCCTAACCACAAACAACACTAACACCCTAACAACAAAAACTACTAAACCCCAAAAAGAAACAACCCTAAACCCCTAACAACAAACACTAACCCCCTAACAACAAACAACACTAAACCCCTAACAAGAAACTAACCTAACCGCGTAACAACAAACAACCCTAACCTCCTAACAACAAACAACCTTAAACCCCTAACAACAAACAACACTAAACCCCTAACAACAAACAACACTAACACCCTAACAACAAAAAACACTAAACCCCAACAAGAAACAACACTAAACTCTTAACAACAAACACTAACCCCATAACAACAAACAACACTAAACCCTTAACAAGAAACTAACCTAACCCTGTAACAAAAAACAACCCTAACCTCCTAACAACAAACAACCTTAACCCCCTAACAACAAACAATCCTAACCCTCTAACAACCAACAACGCTCACCCCCTAACCACAAACAACACTAACACCCTAACCACAAAGAACACTAACCCCGTAAGAACAAACAACACTAACCCCCTAACAACAAACAACACTAACACCCTAACAACAAAAACTACTAAACCCCAACAAGAAACAACCCTAAACCCCTAACAACAAACACTAACCCCCTAACAACAAGCAACACTAAACCCCTAACAAGAAACTAACCTAACCCCGTAACAACAAACAACCCTAACCTCCTAACAGCAAACAACCTTAAACCCCTAACAACAAACAACCCTAAACCCCTAACAACAAACAACACTAACACCCTAACAACAAAAACCACTAAACCCCAACAAGAAACAACACTAAACCCCTAACAACAAACACTAACCCCCTAACAACAAACAACACTAAACCCCTAACAAGAAACTAACCTAACCCTGTAACAACAAACAACCCTAACCTCCTAACAACAAACAACCCTAAGCCCCTAACAAACAACAACACTAACCCCCTAACCACAAACAACACTAACACCCTAACAACAAAAACTACTAAACCCCAACAAGAAACAACCCTAAACCCCTAACAACAAACACTAACCCCCTAACAACAAACAACACTAAACCCCTAACAAGAAACTAACCTAACCCCGTAACAACAAACAACCCTAACCTCCTAACAGCAAACAACCTTAAACCCCTAACAACAAACAACCCTAAACCCCTAACAACAAACAACACTAACACCCTAACAACAAAAACCACTAAACCCCAACAAGAAACAACACTAAAGCCCTAACAACAAACACTAACCCCCTAACAACAAACAACACTAAACCCCTAACAAGAAACTAACCTCACCCCGTAACAACAAACAACCCTAACCTCCTAACAACAAACAACCTTAAACCCCTAACAACAAACAACCCTAAACCCCTAACAACAAACAATCCTAACCCCCTAACAACCAACAACGCTCACCCCCTAACCACAAACAACACTAACACCCTAACCACAAACAACACTAACCCCGTAAGAACAAACAACACTAACCCCCTAACCACAAACAACACTAACACCCTAACAACAAAAACTACTAAACCTCAAAAAGAAACAACCCTAAACCCCTAACAACAAACACTAACCCCCTAACAACAAACAACACTAAACCCCTAACAAGAAACTAACCTAACCCCGTAACAACAAACAACCCTAACCTCCTAACAACAAACAACCTTAAACCCCTAACAACAAACAACCCTAAACCCTTAACAACAAACAGCACTAACACCCTAACAACAAAAAACACTAAACCCCAACAAGAAACAACACTAAACCCCTAACAACAAACACTAACCCCCTAACAACAAACAACACTAAACCCTTACCAAGAAACTAACCTAAATCTGTAACAAAAAACAACACTTACCTCCTAACAACAAACAACATTAACCCCCTAACAACAAACAATCCTAACCCTCTAACAACCAACAACGCTCACCCCATAACCACAAACAACACAAACACCCTAACCACAAACAACAGTAACCCCGTAAGAACAAACAACACTAACCCCCTAAAAACACACAACACTAACACCCTAACAACAAAAACTACTAAACCCCAACAAGAAACAACCCTAAACCCCTAACAACAAACACTAACCCCCTAACAACAAGCAACACTAAACCCCTAACAAGAAACTAACCTAACCCCGTAACAACAAACAACCCTAACCTCCTAACAACAAACAACCTTAAACCCCTAACAACAAACAACCCTAAACCCCTAACAACAAACAACACTAACACCCTAACAACAAAAACCACTAAACCCCAACAAGAAACAACACTAAACCCCTAACAACAAACACTAACCCACTAACAACAAACAACACTAAACCCCTAACAAGAAACTAACCTAACCCTGTAACAACAAACAACCCTAACATCCTAACAACAAACATCCTTAACCCCCTAACAACAAACAACCCTAAACGCCTAACAACAAACAATCCTAACCCCCTAACAACCAACAACGCACACCCCCTAACCACAAACAACACTAACACCCTAACCACAATCAACACTAACCCCGTAAGAACAAACTACACTAACCCCCTAACAACAAACAACACTAACACCCTAACAACAAAAACTACTAAACCCCAACAAGAAACAACCCTAAACCCCTAACAACAAACACTAACCCCCTATCAACAAACAACACTAAACCCCTAACAAGAAACTAACCTGACCCCGTAACAACAAACAACCCTAACCTCCTAACAACAAACAACCTTAAAAGCCTAACAACAAACAACCCTAAACCCCTAACAACAAACAACACTAACACCCTAACAACAAAAGCCACTAAACCCCAACAAGAAACAACACTAAACCCCTAACAACAAACACTAACCCCCTAACAACAAACAACACTAAACCCCTAACAAGAAACTAACCTAACCCTGTAAAAACAAACAACCCTAACCTCCTAACAACAAACAACCCTAACCCCCTAACAAACAACAACACTAACCCCCTAACCACAAACAACACTAACACCCTAACAACAAAAACTACTAAATCCCAACAAGAAACAACACTAAATCCCTAACAACAAACACTAATCCCCTAACAACATACAACACTAAACCCCTAACAAGAAACTAACGTAACCCCGTAACAACAAACAACCCTAACCTCCTAACAACAAACAACCTTAAACCCCTAACAACAAACAGCCCTAAACCCCTAACAACAAACAACACTAAGACCCTAACAACAAAAACCACTAAACCCCAACAAGAAACAACACTAAACCCCTAACAACAAACACTAACCCCCTAACAACAAACAACACTAAACCCCTAACAAGAAACTAACCTAACCCTGTAACAACAAACAACCCTAACCTCCTAACAACAAACAACCTTAACCCCCTAACAACAAACAACCCTAAACCCCTAACAACAAACAATCCTAACCCCCTAACAACCAACAACTCTCACCCCCTAACCACAAACAACACTTACACCCTAACCACAAACAACACTAACACCCTAACAACAAAAACCACTAAACCCCAACAAGAAACAAGACTAAACCCCTAACAACAAACACTAACCCCCTAACAACAAACAACACTAAACCCCTAACAAGAAACTAACCTAACCCTGTAACAACAAACAACCCTAACCTCCTAACAACAAACAACCTTAACCCCCTAACAACAAACAACCCTAAACCCCTAACAACAAACAATCCTAACCCCCTAACAACCAACGACGCACATCCCCTAACCACAAACAACACTAACCCCGTAAGAACAAACAACACTAACCGCATAACAACAAACAACACTAACACCCTAACAACAGAAACTACTAAACCCCAACAAGAAACAACCCTAAACCCCTAACAACAAACACTAACCCCCTAAAAACAAACAACACTAAACCCCTAATAAGAAACTAACCTAACCCCGTAACAACAAACAACCCTAACCTCCTAACAACAAACAACCTTAAACCCCTAACAACAAACATCCCTAAACCCCTAACAACAAACACTAACACCCTAACAACAAAAACCACTAAACCCCAACAAGAAACAACACTAAACGCCTAACAACAAACACTAACCCCCTAACAACAAACCACACTAAACCCCAAAAACAAACACTAACCCCCTAACAACAAACAACACTAAACCCCTAACAAGAAATTAACCTAACCCTGCAACAACAAACAACCCTAACCTCCTAACAACAAACAACCCTAACCCCCTGACAAACAACAACACTAACCCCCTAACCACAAACAACACTAACACCCTAACAACAAAAACTACTAAACTCCAACAAGAAACAACTCTAAACCCCTAACAACAAACACTAACCCCCTAACAACAAACAACCCTAAACCCCTAACAACAAACAACACTAACACCCTAACAACAAAAACCACTAAACCCCAACAAGAAACAACACTAAACCCCTAACAACAAACACTAACCCACTAACAACAAACAACACTAAACCCCTAACAAGAAACTAACCTAACCCTGTAACAACAAACAACCCTAACATCCTAACAACAAACATCCTTAACCCCCTAACAACAAACAACCCTAAACGCCTAACAACAAACAATCCTAACCCCCTAACAACCAACAACGCACACCCCCTAACCACAAACAACACTAACACCCTAACCACAATCAACACTAACCCCGTAAGAACAAACTACACTAACCCCCTAACAACAAACAACACTAACACCCTAACAACAAAAACTACTAAACCCCAACAAGAAACAACCCTAAACCCCTAACAACAAACACTAACCCCCTATCAACAAACAACACTAAACCCCTAACAAGAAACTAACCTAACCCCGTAACAACAAACAACCCTAACCTCCTAACAACAAACAACCTTAAAAGCCTAACAACAAACAACCCTAAACCCCTAACAACAAACAACACTAACACCCTAACAACAAAAACCACTAAACCCCAACAAGAAACAACACTAAACCCCTAACAACAAACACTAACCCCCTAACAACAAACAACACTAAACCCCTAACAAGAAACTAACCTAAGCCTGTAAAAACAAACAACCCTAACCTCCTAACAACAAACAACCCTAACCCCCTAACAAACAACAACACTAACCCCCTAACCACAAACAACACTAACACCCTAACAACAAAAACTACTAAACCCCAACAAGAAACAACCCTAAACCCCTAACAACAAACACTAACCCCCTAACAACAAACAACACTAAACCCCTAACAAGAAACTAACCTAACCCCGTAACAACAAACAACCCTAACCTCCTAACAGCAAACAACCTTAAACCCCTAACAACAAACAACCCTAAACCCCTAACAACAAACAATCCTAACCCCCTAACAACAAAAACCACTAAACCCCAACAAGAAACAACACTAAACCCCTAACAACAAACACTAACCGCCTAACCACAAACAACACTAAACCCCTAACAAGAAACTAACCTAACCCTGTAACAACAAACAACCCTAACCTCCTAACAACAAACCACCTTAACCCCCTAACAACAAACAACCCTAAACCCCTAACAACAAACAATCCTAACCCCCTAACAACCAACAACTCTCACCCCCAACCACAAACAACACTAACACCCTAACCACAAACAACACTAACACACTAACAACAAAAACCACTAAACCCCAACAAGAAACAACACTAAACCCCTAACAACAAACACTAACCCCCTAACAACAAACAACACTAAACCCCTAACAAGAAACTAACCTAACCCTGTAACAACAAACAGCCCTAACCTCCTAACAACAAACCACCTTAACCCCCTAACAACAAACAACCCTAAACCCCTAACAACAAACAATCCTAACCCCCTAACAACCAACAACTCTCACCCCCTAACCACAAACAACACTAACACCCTAACCACAAACAACACTAACCCCGTAAGAACAAACAACACTAACCCCCTAAGCACAAACAACACTAACACCCTAACAACAAAAACTACTAAACCCCAAAAAGAAACAACCCTAAACCCCTAACAACAAACACTAACCCCCTAACAACAAACAACACTAAACCCCTAACAAGAAACTAACCTAACCGCGTAACAACAAACATCCCTAACCTCCTAACAACAAACAACCTTAAACCCCTAACAACAAACAACACTAAATCCCTAACAACAAACAACACTAACACCCTAACAACAAAAAACACTAAACCCCAACAAGAAACAACACTAAACTCTTAACAACAAACACTAACCCCATAACAACAAACAACACTAAACCCTTAACAAGAAACAAACCTAACCCTGTAACAAAAAACAACCCTAACCTCCTAACAACAAACAACCTTAACCCCCTAACAACAAACAATCCTAACCCTCTAACAACCAACAACGCTCACCCCCTAACCACAAACAACACTAACACCCTAACCACAAAGAACACTAACCCCGTAAGAACAAACAACACTAACCCCCTAACAACAAACAACACTAACACCCTAACAACAAAAACTACTAAACCCCAACAAGAAACAACCCTAAAACCCTAACAACAAACACTAACCCCCTAACAACAAGCAACACTAAACCCCTAACAAGAAACTAACCTAACCCCGTAACAACAAACAACCCTAACCTCCTAACAGCAAACAACCTTAAACCCCTAACAACAAACAACCCTAAACCCCTAACAACAAACAACACTAACACCCTAACAACAAAAACCACTAAACCCCAACAAGAAACAACACTAAACCCCTAACAACAAACACTAACCCCCTAACAACAAACAACACTAAACCCCTAACAAGAAACTAACCTAACCCTGTAAAAACAAACAACCCTAACCTCCTAACAACAAACAACCCTAAGCCCCTAACAAACAACAACACTAACCCCCTAACCACAAACAACACTAACACCCTAACAACAAAAACTACTAAACCCCAACAAGAAACAACCCTAAACCCCTAACAACAAACACTAACCCCCTAACAACAAACAACACTAAACCCCTAACAAGAAACTAACCTAACCCCGTAACAACAAACAACCCTAACCTCCTAACAGCAAACAACCTTAAACCCCTAACAACAAACAACCCTAAACCCCTAACAACAAACAACACTAACACCCTAACAACAAAAACCACTAAACCCCAACAAGAAACAACACTAAAGCCCTAACAACAAACACTAACCCCCTAACAACAAACAACACTAAACCCCTAACAAAAACTAACCTCACCCCGTAACAACAAACAACCCTAACCTCCTAACAACAAACAACCTTAAACCCCTAACAACAAACAACCCTAAATCCCTAACAACAAACAACACTAAGACCCTAACAACAAAAACCACTAAACCCCAACAAGAAACAACACTAAACCCCTAACAACAAACACTAACCCCCTAACAACAAACAACACTTAACCCCTAACAAGAAACTAACCTAACCCTGTAACAACAAACAACCCTATCCTCCTAACAAAAAAACACCTTAACCCCCTAACAACAAACAACCCTAAACCCCTAACAACAAACAATCCTAACCCCCTAACAACCAACAACTCTCACCCCCTAACCACAAACAACACTAACACCCTAACCACAAACAACACTAACACCCTAACAACAAAAAATACTAAACCCCAACAAGAAACAACCCTAAACCCCTAACAACAAACACTAACCCCCTAGCAACAAACCACACTAAACCCCTAACAAGAAACTAACCTAACCCCGTAACATCAAACAACCCTAACCTCCTAACAACAAACAACCTCAAACCCCTAACAACAAACAACACTAAACCTCTAACAACAAACAACACTAACACCCTAACAACAAAAAACACTAAACCCCAACAAGAAACAAGACTAAGCCCCTAAAAACAAACACTAACCCCCTAACAACAAACAACACTAAACCCCTAACAAGAAACTAACCTAACCCTGTAACAACAAACAACCCTAACCTCCTAACAACAAACAACCCTAACTACCTAACAAACAACAACACTAACCCCCTAACCACAAACAACACTAATACCCTAACAACAACAACTACTAAATCCCAACAAGAAACAACCCTAAACCCCTAACAACAAACACTAACCCCCTAACAACAAACAACACTAAACCCCTAACAACAAACAACACTAACACCCTAACAACAAAAACCACTAAACCCCAACAAGAAACAACACTAAACCCCTAACAACAAACACTAACCCCCTAACAACAAACAACACTAAACCCCTAACAAGAAACTAACCTAACCCTGTAACAACAAACAACCCTAACATCCTAACAACAAACATCCTTAACCCCCTAACAACAAACAACCCTAAACCCCTAACAACAAACAATCCTAACCCCCTAACAACCAACAACGCACACCCCCTAACCACAAACAACACTAACACCCTAACCACAATCAACACTAAGCCCGTAAGAACAAACTACACTAACCCCCTAACAACAAACAACACTAACACCCTAACAACAAAAACTACTAAACCCCAACAAGAAACAACCCTAAACCCCTAACAACAAACACTAACCCCCTATCAACAAACAACACTAAACCCCTAACAAGAAACTAACCTAACCCCGTAACAACAAACAACCCTAACCTCCTAACAACAAACAACCTTAAAAGCCTAACAACAAACAACCCTAAACCCCTAACAACAAACAACACTAACACCCTAACAACAAAAACCACTAAACCCCAACAAGAAACAACACTAAACCCCTAACAACAAACACTAACCCCCTAACAACAAACAACACTAAACCCCTAACAAGAAACTAACCTAAGCCTGTAAAAACAAACAACCCTAACCTCCTAACAACAAACAACCCTAACCCTCTAACAAACAACAACACTAACCCCCTAACCACAAACAACACTAACACCCTAACAACAAAAACTACTAAACCCCAACAAGAAACAACCCTAAACCCCTAACAACAAACACTAACCCCCTAACAACAAACAACACTAAACCCCTAACAAGAAACTAACCTAACCCCGTAACAACAAACAACCCTAACCTCCTAACAGCAAACAACCTTAAACCCCTAACAACAAACAACCCTAAACCCCTAACAACAAACAACACTAACACCCTAACAACAAAAACCACTAAACCCCAACAAGAAACAACACTAAACCCCTAACAACAAACACTAACCCCCTAACAACAAACAACACTAAACCCCTAACAAGAAACTAACCTAACCCTGTAACAACAAACAATCCTAACCTCCTAACAACAAACCACCTTAACCCCCTAACAACAAACAACCCTAAACCCCTAACAACAAACAATCCTAACCCCCTAACAACCAACAACTCTCACCCCCAACCACAAACAACACTAACACCCTAACCACAAACAACACTAACACACTAACAACAAAAACCACTAAACCCCAACAAGAAACAACACTAAACCCCTAACAACAAACACTAACCCCCTAACAACAAACAACACTAAACCCCTAACAAGAAACTAACCTAACCCTGTAACAACAAACAGCCCTAACCTCCTAACAACAAACCACCTTAACCCCCTAACAACAAACAACCCTAAACCCCTAACAACAAACAATCCTAACCCCCTAACAACCAACAACTCTCACCCCCTAACCACAAACAACACTAACACCCTAACCACAAACAACACTAACCCCGTAAGAACAAACAACACTAACCCCCTAACCACAAACAACACTAACACCCTAACAACAAAAACTACTAAACCCCAAAAAGAAACAACCCTAAACCCCTAACAACAAACACTAACCCCCTAACAACAAACAACACTAAACCCCTAACAAGAAACTAACCTAACCGCGTAACAACAAACAACCCTAACCTCCTAACAACAAACAACCTTAAACCCCTAACAACAAACAACACTAAACCCCTAACAACAAACAACACTAACACCCTAACAACAAAAAACACTAAACCCCAACAAGAAACATCACTAAACTCTTAACAACAAACACTAACCCCATAACAACAAACAACACTAAACCCTTAACAAGAAACTAACCTAACCCTGTAACAAAAAACAACCCTAACCTCCTAACAACAAACAACCTTAACCCCCTAACAACAAACAATCCTAACCCTCTAACAACCAACAACGCTCACCCCCTAACCACAAACAACACTAACACCCTAACCACAAAGAACACTAACCCCGTAAGAACAAACAACACTAACCCCCTAACAACAAACAACACTAACACCCTAACAACAAAAACTACTAAACCCCAACAAGAAACAACCCTAAACCCCTAACAACAAACACTAACCCCCTAACAACAAGCAACACTAAACCCCTAACAAGAAACTAACCTAACCCCGTAACAACAAACAACCCTAACCTCCTAACAGCAAACAACCTTAAACCCCTAACAACAAACAACCCTAAACCCCTAACAACAAACAACACTAACACCCTAACAACAAAAACCACTAAACCCCAACAAGAAACAACACTAAACCCCTAACAACAAACACTAACCCCCTAACAACAAACAACACTAAACCCCTAACAAGAAACTAACCTAACCCTGTAAAAACAAACAACCCTAACCTCCTAACAACAAACAACCCTAAGCCCCTAACAAACAACAACACTAACCCCCTAACCACAAACAACACTAACACCCTAACAACAAAAACTACTAAACCCCAACAAGAAACAACCCTAAACCCCTAACAACAAACACTAACCCCCTAACAACAAACAACACTAAACCCCTAACAAGAAACTAACCTAACCCCGTAACAACAAACAACCCTAACCTCCTAACAGCAAACAACCTTAAACCCCTAACAACAAACAACCCTAAACCCCTAACAACAAACAACACTAACACCCTAACAACAAAAACCACTAAACCCCCACAAGAAACAACACTAAAGCCCTAACAACAAACACTAACCCCCTAACAACAAACAACACTAAACCCCTAACAAGAAACTAACCTCACCCCGTAACAACAAACAACCCTAACCTCCTAACAACAAACAACCTTAAACCCCTAACAACAAACAACCCTAAACCCCTAACAACAAACAACACTAAGACCCTAACAACAAAAACCACTAAACCCCAACAAGAAACAACACTAAACCCCTAACAACAAACACTAACCCCTAACAACAAACAACACTAAACCCCTAACAAGAAACTAACCTAACCCTGTAACAACAAACAACCCTATCCTCCTAACAACAAAACACCTTAACCCCCTAACAACAAACAACCCTAAACCCCTAACAACAAACAATCCTAACCCCCTAACAACCAACAACTCTCACCCCCTAACCACAAACAACACTAACACCCTAACCACAAACAACACTAACACCCTAACAACAAAAAATACTAAACCCCAACAAGAAACAACCCTAAACCCCTAACAACAAACACTAACCCCCTAGCAACAAACCACACTAAACCCCTAACAAGAAACTAACCTAACCCCGTAACAACAAACAACCCTAACCTCCTAACAACAAACAACCTCAAACCCCTAACAACAAACAACACTAAACCTCTAACAACAAACAACACTAACACCCTAACAACAAAAAACACTAAACCCCAACAAGAAACAAGACTAAGCCCCTAAAAACAAACACTAACCCCCTAACAACAAACAACACTAAACCCCTAACAAGAAACTAACCTAACCCTGTAACAACAAACAACCCTAACCTCCTAACAACAAACAACCCTAACTACCTAACAAACAACAACACTAACCCCCTAACCACAAACAACACTAATACCCTAACAACAACAACTACTAAATCCCAACAAGAAACAACCCTAAACCCCTAACAACAAACACTAACCCCCTAACAACAAACAACACTAAACCCCTAACAACAAACAACACTAACACCCTAACAACAAAAACCACTAAACCCCAACAAGAAACAACACTAAACCCCTAACAACAAACACTAACCCCCTAACAACAAACAACACTAAACCCCTAACAAGAAACTAACCTAACCCTGTAACAACAAACAACCCTAACATCCTAACAACAAACATCCTTAACCCCCTAACAACAAACAACCCTAAACCCCTAACAACAAACAATCCTAACCCCCTAACAACCAACAACGCACACCCCCTAACCACAAACAACACTAACACCCTAACCACAATCAACACTAAGCCCGTAAGAACAAACTACACTAACCCCCTAACAACAAACAACACTAACACCCTAACAACAAAAACTACTAAACCCCAACAAGAAACAACCCTAAACCCCTAACAACAAACACTAACCCCCTATCAACAAACAACACTAAACCCCTAACAAGAAACTAACCTAACCCCGTAACAACAAACAACCCTAACCTCCTAACAACAAACAACCTTAAAAGCCTAACAACAAACAACCCTAAACCCCTAACAACAAACAACACTAACACCCTAACAACAAAAACCACTAAACCCCAACAAGAAACAACACTAAACCCCTAACAACAAACACTAACCCCCTAACAACAAACAACACTAAACCCCTAACAAGAAACTAACCTAAGCCTGTAAAAACAAACAACCCTAACCTCCTAACAACAAACAACCCTAACCCTCTAACAAACAACAACACTAACCCCCTAACCACAAACAACACTAACACCCTAACAACAAAAACTACTAAACCCCAACAAGAAACAACCCTAAACCCCTAACAACAAACACTAACCCCCTAACAACAAACAACACTAAACCCCTAACAAGAAACTAACCTAACCCCGTAACAACAAACAACCCTAACCTCCTAACAGCAAACAACCTTAAACCCCTAACAACAAACAACCCTAAACCCCTAACAACAAACAACACTAACACCCTAACAACAAAAACCACTAAACCCCAACAAGAAACAACACTAAACCCCTAACAACAAACACTAACCCCCTAACAACAAACAACACTAAACCCCTAACAAGAAACTAACCTAACCCTGTAACAACAAACAATCCTAACCTCCTAACAACAAACCACCTTAACCCCCTAACAACAAACAACCCTAAACCCCTAACAACAAACAATCCTAACCCCCTAACAACCAACAACTCTCACCCCCAACCACAAACAACACTAACACCCTAACCACAAACAACACTAACACACTAACAACAAAAACCACTAAACCCCAACAAGAAACAACACTAAACCCCTAACAACAAACACTAACCCCCTAACAACAAACAACACTAAACCCCTAACAAGAAACTAACCTAACCCTGTAACAACAAACAGCCCTAACCTCCTAACAACAAACCACCTTAACCCCCTAACAACAAACAACCCTAAACCCCTAACAACAAACAATCCTAACCCCCTAACAACCAACAACTCTCACCCCCTAACCACAAACAACACTAACACCCTAACCACAAACAACACTAACCCCGTAAGAACAAACAACACTAACCCCCTAACAACAAACAACACTAAACCCCTAACAAGAAACTAACCTCACCCCGTAACAACAAACAACCCTAACCTCCTAACAACAAACAACCTTAAACCCCTAACAACAAACAACCCTAAACCCCTAACAACAAACAACACTAAGACCCTAACAACAAAAACCACTAAACCCCAACAAGAAACAACACTAAACCCCTAACAACAAACACTAACCCCCTAACAACAAACAACACTAAACCCCTAACAAGAAACTAACCTAACCCTGTAACAACAAACAACCCTATCCTCCTAACAACAAAACACCTTAACCCCCTAACAACAAACAACCCTAAACCCCTAACAACAAACAATCCTAACCCCCTAACAACCAACAACTCTCACCCCCTAACCACAAACAACACTAACACCCTAACCACAAACAACACTAACACCCTAACAACAAAAAATACTAAACCCCAACAAGAAACAACCCTAAACCCCTAACAACAAACACTAACCCCCTAGCAACAAACCACACTAAACCCCTAACAAGAAACTAACCTAACCCCGTAACAACAAACAACCCTAACCTCCTAACAACAAACAACCTCAAACCCCTAACAACAAACAACACTAAACATCTAACAACAAACAACACTAACACCCTAACAACAAAAAACACTAAACCCCAACAAGAAACAAGACTAAGCCCCTAAAAACAAACACTAACCCCCTAACAACAAACAACACTAAACCCCTAACAAGAAACTAACCTAACCCTGTAACAACAAACAACCCTAACCTCCTAACAACAAACAACCCTAACTACCTAACAAACAACAACACTAACCCCCTAACCACAAACAACACTAATACCCTAACAACAAAAACTACTAAATCCCAACAAGAAACAACCCTAAACCCCTAACAACAAACACTAACCCCCTAACAACAAACAACACTAAACCCCTAACAACATACAACACTAACACCATAACAACAAAAACCACTAAACCCCAACAAGAAACAACACTAAACCCCTAACAACAAACACTAACCCCCTAACAACAAACAACACTAAACCCCTAACAAGAAACTAACCTAACCCTGTAACAACAAACAGCCCTAACCTCCTAACAACAAACCACCTTAACCCCCTAACAACAAACAACCCTAAACCCCTTACAACAAACAATCCTAACCCCCTAACAACCAACAACTCTCACCCCCTAACCACAAACAACACTAACACCCTAACCACAAACAACACTAACCCCGTAAGAACAAACAACACTAACCCCCTAACCACAAACAACACTAACACCCTAACAACAAAAACTACTAAACCCCAAAAAGAAACAACCCTAAACCCCTAACAACAAACACTAACCCCCTAACAACAAACAACACTAAACCCCTAACAAGAAACTAACCTAAGCCCGTAACAACAAACAACCCTAACCTCCTAACAACAAACAACCTTAAACCCCTAACAACAAACAACACTAAACCCCTAACAACAAACAACACTAACACCCTAACAACAAAAAACACTAAAACCCAACAAGAAACAACACTAAACCCCTAACAACAAACACTAACCCCATAACAACAAACAACACTAAACCCTTAACAAGAAACTAACCTGACCCTGTAACAAAAAACAACCCTAACCTCCTAACAACAAACAACCTTAACCCCCTAACAACAAACAATCCTAACCCTCTAACAACCAACAACGCTCACCCCCTAACCACAAACAACACTAACACCCTAACCACAAAGAACACTAACCCCGTAAGAACAAACAACACTAACCCCGTAACAACAAACAACACTAACACCCTAACAACAAAAACTACTAAACCCCAACAAGAAACAACCCTAAACCCCTAACAACAAACACTAACCCCCTAACAACAAACAACACTAAACCCCTAACAAGAAACTAACCTAACCCCGTAACAACAAACAACCCTAACTTCCTAACAGCAAACAACCTTAAACCCCTAACAACAAACAACCCTAAACCCCTAACAACAAACAACACTAACACCCTAACAACAAAAACCACTAAAACCCAACAAGAAACAACACTAAACCCCTAACAACAAACACTAACCCCCTAACAAACAACAACACTAACCCCCTAACCACAAACAACACTAACACCCTAACAACAAAAACTACTAAACCCCAACAAGAAACAACCCTAAACCCCTAACAACAAACACTAACCCCCTAACAACAAACAACACTAAACCCCTAACAAGAAACTAACCTAACCCCGTAACAACAAACAACCCTAACCTCCTAACAGCAAACAACCTTAAACCCCTAACAACAAACAACACTAAACCCCTAACAACAAACAACACTAACACCCTAACAACAAAAACCACTAAACCCCAACAAGAAACAACCCTAAACCCCTAACAACAAACACTAACCCCCTAACAACAAACAACACTAAACCCCTAACAAGAAACTAACCTAACCCCGTAACAACAAACAACCCTAACCTCCTAACAACAAACAACCTTAAACCCCTAACAACAAACAACCCTAAACCCCTAACAACAAACAACACTAATACCCTAACAACAAAAACCACTAAACCCCAACAAGAAACAACACTAAACCCCTAACAACAAACACTAACCCCCTAACAACAAACAACACTAAACCCCTAACAAGAAACTAACCTAACCCTGTAACAACAAACAACCCTAACCTACTAACAACAAAACACCTTAACCCCCTAACAACAAACAACCCTAAACCCCTAACAACAAACAATCCTAACCCCCTAACAACCAACAACTCTCACCCCCTAACCACAAACAACACTAACACCCTAACCACAAACAACACTAACACCCTAACAACAAAAAATACTAAACCCCAAAAAGAAACAACCCTAAACCCCCAACAACAAACACTAACCCCCTAGCAACAAACCACACTAAACCCCTAACAAGAAACTAACCTAACCCCGTAACAACAAACAACCCTAACCTCCTAACAACAAACAACCTTAAACCCCTAACAACAAACAACCCAAAACCTCTATCAACAAACAACACTAACACCCTAACAACAAAAACCACTAAACCCCAACAAGAAACAACACTAAACCCCTAACAACAAACACTAACCCCCTAACAACAAACAACACTAAACCCCTAACAAGAAACTAACCTAACCCCGTAACAACAAACAACCCTAACCTCCTAACAACAAACAACCTTAAAAACCTAACAACAAACAACCCTAAACCCCTAACAACAAACAACACTAACACCCTAACAACAAAAAACACTAAACCCCAACAAGAAACAACACTAAACCCCTAACAACAAACACTAACCCCCTAACAACAAACAACACTAAACCCTTAACAAGAAACTAACCTAACCCTGTAACAAAAAACAACCCTAACCTACTAACAACAAACAACCTTAACCCCCTAACAACAAACAATCCTAACCCTCTAACAACCAACAACGCTCACCCCCTAACCACAAACAACACTAACACCCTAACCACAAACAACACTAACCCCCTAACAACAAACAACACTAACACCCTAACAACAAAAACTACTAAACCCCAACAAGAAACAACCCTAAACCCCTAACAAACACTAACGCCCTAACAAAAAGCAACACTAAACCCCTAGCAAGAAACTAACCTAACCCCGTAACAACAAACAACCCTATCCTCCTAACAGCAAACAACCTTAAACCCCTAACAACAAACAATCCTAAACCCCTAACAAACAACACTAACACCCTAACAACAAAAAAAACTAAACCCCAACAAGAAACAACACTAAACCCCTAACAACAAACACTAACCCCCTAACAACAAACAACACTAAACCCCTAACAAGAAACTAACCTAACCCTGTAACAACAAACAACCCTAACCTCCTAAGAACAAACAACCTTAACCCCCTAACAACAAACAACCCTAAACCCCTAACAACAAACAATCCTAACCCCCTAACAACCAACAACGCACACCCCCTAACCACAAACAACACTAACACCCTAACCACAAACAACACTAACCCTGTAAGAACAAACAACACTAAGCCCCTAACAACAAACAACACTTACACCCTATCAACAAAAACTACTAAACCCCAACAAGAAACAACCCTAAACCCCTAACAACAAACACTAACCCCCTAACAACAAACAACACTAAACCCCTAACAAGAAACTAACCTAACCCCGTAACAACAAATAACCCTAACCTCCTAACAACAAACAACCTTAAACCCCTAAAAACAAACAACCCTAAACCCCTAACAGCAAACAAAACTAACACCCTAACAACAAAAACCACTAAACCCCAACAAGAAACAACACTAAACCCCTAACAACAAACACTAACCCCCTAACAACAAACAACACTAAACCCCTAACAAGAAACTAACCTAACCCTGTAACAACAAAGAACACTAACCTCCTAACAACAAACAATCCTGACCCCCTAACAAACAACAACACTAACCCTCTAAGAACAAACAACACTAACACCCTAACAACAAAAACTACTAAACCCCAACAAGAAACAACCCTAAACCCCTAACAACAAACACTAACCCCCTAACAACAAACAACACTAAACCCCTACCAAGAAACTAACCTAACCCCGTAACAACAAACAACCCTAACCTCCTAACAACAAGCAACCTTAAACCCCTAACAACAAACAACCCTAAACCCCTAACAAGAAACAAGACTAACACCCTAACAATAAAAACCACTAAACCCCAACAAGAAACAACACTAAACCCATAACAACAAACACTAACCCCCTAACAACAAAAAACACTAAACCCCTAACAAGAAACTAACCTAACCCCGTAACAACAAACAACCCTAACCTCCTAACAACAAGCAACCTTAAACCCCTAAGAACAAACAACCCTAAACCCCTAACAAGAAACAAGACTAACAGCCTAACAATAAAAACCACTAAACCCCAACAAGAAACAACACTAAACCCATAACAACAAACACTAACCCCCTAACAACAAACAACACTAAACCCCTAACAAGAAACTAACCTAACCCTGTAACAACAAACAACCCTAACCTACTAACAACAAAACACCTTAACCCCCTAACAACAAACAACCCTAAACCCCTAACAACAAACAATCCTAACCCCCTAACAACCAACAACTCTCACCCCCTAACCACAAACAACACTAACACCCTAACCACAAACAACACTAACACCCTAACAACAAAAAATACTAAACCCCAAAAAGAAACAACCCTAAACCCCTAACAACAAACACTAACCCCCTAGCAACAAACCACACTAAACCCCTAACAAGAAACTAACCTAACCCCGTAACAACAAATAACCCTAACCTCCTAACAACAAACAACCTTAAACCCCTAACAACAAACAACCCTAAACCTCTAACAACAAACAACACTAACACCCTAACAACAAAAAACACTAAACCCCAACAAGAAACAAGACTAAACCCCTAACAACAAACACTAACCCCCTAACAACAAACAACACTAAACCCCTAACAAGAAACTAACCTAACCCTGTAACAACAAACAACCCTAACCTCCTAACAACAAACAACCTTAAACCCCTAACAACAAACAACCCTAAACCTCTAACAACAAACAACACTAACACCCTAACAACAAAAAACACTAAACCCCAACAAGAAACAAGACTAAACCCCTAACAACAAACACTAACCCCCTAACAACAAACAACACTAAACCCCTAACAAGAAACTATCCTAACCCTGTAACAACAAACAACCCTAACCTCCTAACAACAAACAACCCTAACCCCCTAACAAACAACAACACTAACCCCCTAACCACAAACAACACTAATACCCTAACAACAAAAACTACTAAACCCCAACAAGAAACAACCCTAAACCCCTAACAACAAACACTAACCCCCTAACAACAAACAACACTAAACCCCTAACAAGAAACTAACCTAACCCCGTAACAACAAACAACCCTAACCTCCTAACAACAAACAACCTTAAACCCCTAACAACAAACAACCCAAAACCTCTATCAACAAACAACACTAACACCCTAACAACAAAAACCACTAAACCCCAACAAGAAACAACACTAAACCCCTAACAACAAACACTAACCCCCTAACAACAAACAACACTAAACCCCTAACAAGAAACTAACCTAACCCCGTAACAACAAACAACCCTAACCTCCTAACAACAAACAACCTTAAAAACCTAACAACAAACAACCCTAAACCCCTAACAACAAACAACACTAACACCCTAACAACAAAAAACACTAAACCCCAACAAGAAACAACACTAAACCCCTAACAACAAACACTAACCCCCTAACAACAAACAACACTAAACCCTTAACAAGAAACTAACCTAACCCTGTAACAAAAAACAACCCTAACCTACTAACAACAAACAACCTTAACCCCCTAACAACAAACAATCCTAACCCTCTAACAACCAACAACGCTCACCCCCTAACCACAAACAAAACTAACACCCTAACCACAAACAACACTAACCCCCTAACAACAAACAACACTAACACCCTAACAACAAAAACTACTAAACCCCAACAAGAAACAACCCTAAACCCCTAACAAACACTAACGCCCTAACAAAAAGGAACACTAAACCCCTAGCAAGAAACTAACCTAACCCCGTAACAACAAACAACCCTATCCTCCTAACAGCAAACAACCTTAAACCCCTAACAACAAACAACCCTAAACCCCTAACAAACAACACTAACACCCTAACAACAAAAAAAACTAAACCCCAACAAGAAACAACACTAAACCCCTAACAACAAACACTAACCCCCTAACAACAAACAACACTAAACCCCTAACAAGAAACTAACCTAACCCTGTAACAACAAACAACCCTAACCTCCTAAGAACAAACAACCTTAACCCCCTAACAACAAACAACCCTAAACCCCTAACAACAAACAATCCTAACCCCCTAACAACCAACAACGCACACCCCCTAACCACAAACAACACTAACACCCTAACCACAAACAACACTAACCCTGTAAGAACAAACAACACTAAGCCCCTAACAACAAACAACACTAACACCCTAACAACAAAAACTACTAAACCCCAACAAGAAACAACCCTAAACCCCTAACAACAAACACTAACCCCCTAACAACAAACAACACTAAACCCCTAACAAGAAACTAACCTAACCCCGTAACAACAAATAACCCTAACCTCCTAACAACAAACAACCTTAAACCCCTAAAAACAAACAACCCTAAACCCCTAACAGCAAACAAAACTAACACCCTAACAACAAAAACCACTAAACCCCAACAAGAAACAACACTAAACCCCTAACAACAAACACTAACCCCCTAACAACAAACAACACTAAACCCCTAACAAGAAACTAACCTAACCCTGTAACAACAAAGAACACTAACCTCCTAACAACAAACAATCCTGACCCCCTAACAAACAACAACACTAACCCTCTAAGAACAAACAACACTAACACCCTAACAACAAAAACTACTAAACCCCAACAAGAAACAACCCTAAACCCCTAACAACAAACACTAACCCCCTAACAACAAACAACACTAAACCCCTACCAAGAAACTAACCTAACCCCGTAACAACAAACAACCCTAACCTCCTAACAACAAGCAACCTTAAACCCCTAACAACAAACAACCCTAAACCCCTAACAACAAACAAGACTAACACCCTAACAATAAAAACCACTAAACCCCAACAAGAAACAACACTAAACCCATAACAACAAACACTAACCCCCTAACAACAAAAAACACTAAACCCCTAACAAGAAACTAACCTAACCCTGTAAAAACAAACAACAGTAAACTCCTAACAACAAACAACCCTAACCCCCTAACAAACAACAACACTAACCCCCTATCCACAAACAACACTAACACCCTAACAACAAAAACTACTAAACCCCAACAAGAAACAACCCTAAACCCGTAACAACACACACTAACCCCCTAACAACAAACAACACTAAACGTCTAACAAGAAACTAACCTAACCCTGTAACAACAAACCTCCCTAAACTCCTAACAACAAACAACCTTAACCCCCTAACAACAAACAACCCTAAACCCCTAACAACAAACAACACTAACACCCTAACAACAAAAAACACTAAACCCCAACAAGGAACAACACTAAACCCCTAACAACAAACACTAACCCCCTAACAACAAACAACACTAAACCCCTAACAAGAAACTAACCTAACCCTGTAACAACAAACAACCCTAACCTCCTAACAACGAACCACCTTAACCCCGTAACAACAAACAACCCTAAACCCCTAACAACAAACAATCCTAACCCCCTAACAACCAACAACTCTCACCCCCTAACCACAAACAACACTAACACCCTATCCACAAACAACACTAACACCCTAACAACAAAAACTACTAAACCCCAAAAAGAAACAACCCTAAACCCCTAACAACAAACACTAACCCCCTAGCAACAAACCACACTAAACCCCTAACAAGAAACTAACCTAACCCCGTAACAACAAACAACCCTAACCTCCTAACAACAGACAACCTTAAACCCCTAACAACAAACAACCCTAAACCTCTAACAACAAACAACACTAACACCCTAACAACAAAAAACACTAAACCCCAACAAGAAACAAGACTAAACCCCTAACAACAAACACTAACCCCCAACAACAAACAACACTAAACCCCTAACAAGAAACTAACCAAACCCTGTAACAACAAACAACCCTAACCTCCTAACAACAAACAACCCTAACCCCCTAACAAACAACAACACTAACCCCCTAACCACAAACAACACTAATACCCTAACAACAAAAACTACTAAACCCCAACAAGAAACAACCCTAAACCCCTAACAACAAACACTAACCCCCTAACAACAAAAAACACTAAACCCCTAACAAGAAACTAACCTAACCCCGTAACAACAAACAACCCTAACCTCCTAACAACAAACAACCTTAAACCCCTAACAACAAACAACCCTAAACCTCTAACAACAAACAACACTAACACCCTAACAACAAAAACCACTAAACCCCAACAAGAAACAACACTAAACCCCTAACAACAAACACTAACCCCCAACAACAAACAACACTAAACCCCTTACAAGAAACTAACCTAACCCTGTAACAACAAACAGCCTTAACCTCCTAACAACAAACCACCTTAACCCCCTAACAACAAACAACCCTAAACCCCTAACAACAAACAATCCTAACCCCCTAACAACCAACAACTCTCACCCCCTAACCACAAACAACACTAACACCCTAACCACAAACAACACTAACCCCGTAAGAACAAACAACACTAACCCCCTAACCACAAACAACACTAACACCCTAACAACAAAAACTACTAAACCCCAAAAAGAAACAACCCTAAACCCCTAACAACAAACACTAACCCCCTAACAACAAACAACACTAAACCCCTAAAAAGAAACTAACCTAAACCCGTAACAACAAACAACCGTAACCTCCTAACAACAAACAACCTTAAACCCCTAACAACAAACAACCCTAAACCCCTAACAACAAACAACACTAACACCCTAACAACAAAAAACACTAAACCCCAACAAGAAACAGCACTAAACCCCTAACAACAAACACTAACCCCCTAACAACAAACAACACTAAACCCTTAACAAGAAACTAACCTAACCCTGTAACAAAAAACAACCCTAACCTCCTAACAACAAACAACCTTAACCCCCTAACAACAAACAATCCTAACCCTCTAACAACCAACAACGCTCACAACCTAACCACAAACAACACTAACACCCTAACCACAAACAACACTAACCCCGTAAGAACAAACAACACTAACCCCCTAACAACAAACAACACTAACACCCTAACAACAAAAACTACTAAACCCCAACAAGAAACAACCCTAAACCCCTAACAACAAGCACTAACCCCCTAACAACAAGCAACACTAAACCCCTAACAAGAAACTAACCTAACCCCGTAACAACAAACCACCCTAACCTGCTAACAGCAAACAACCTTAAACCCCTAACAACAAACAACCCTAAACTCCTAACAACAAACAACACTAACACCCTAACAACAAAAAGCACTAAACCCCAACAAGAAACAACACTAAACCCCTAACAACAAACACTAACCCCCTAACAACAAACAACACTAAACCCCTAACAAGAAACTAACCTAACCCTGTAACAACAAACAGCCCTAACCTCCTAACAACAAACCACCTTAACCCCCTAACAACAAACAACCCTAAACCCCTAACAACAAACAATCCTAAACCCCTAACAACAAACAATCCTAACCCCCAACAACCAACAACGCACACCTCCTAACCACAAACAACACTAACACCCTAACAACAAAAACTACTAAACCCCAACAAGAAACAATCCAAAACCCCTAACAACAAACACTAACCTCCTAACAACAAACAACACTAAACCCCTAACAAGAAACTAACCTAACCCCGTAACAACAAACAACCCTAACCTCCTAACAACAAACAACCTTAAACCCCTAACAACAAACAATCCTAACCCCCTAACAACAAACAACACTAACACCCTAACAACAAAAACCACTAAACCCCAACAAGAAACAACACTAAACCCCTAACAACAAACACTAACCCTCTAACAACAAACAACACTAAACCCCTAACAAGAAACTAACCTAACCCTGTAACAACAAACAACCCTAACCTCCTAAAAACAAACAACCCTAACCCCCTAAAAAACAACAACACTAACCCCCTAACAACAAACGACACTAACACCCTAACAACAAAAACTACTGAACCCCAACAAGAAGCAAACCTAAACCCCTAACAACAAACACTAACGCCCTAAGAAGAAACAACACTAAACCCCTAACAAGAAACTAACCTAACCCCGTAACAACAAACAACCCTAACCTCCTAACAACAAACAACCTTAAACCCCTAACAACAAACAACCCTAAACCTCTAACAACAAACAACACTAACACCCTAACAACAAAAAACACTAAACCCCAACAAGAAACAAGACTAAACCCCTAACAACAAACACTAACCCCCTAACAACAAACAACACTAAACCCCTAACAAGAAACTAACCTAACCCCGTAACAACAAACAACCCTAACCTCCTAACAGCAAACAACCTTAAACCCCTAACAACAAACAACCCTAAACCCCTAACAACAAACAACACTAACACCCTAACAACAAAAACCACTAAACCCCAACAAGAAACAACACTAAACCCCTAACAACAAACACTAACCCCCTAACAACAAACAACACTAAACCCCTAACAAGAAACTAACCTAACCCTGTAACAACAAACAACCCTAACCTCCTAACAACAAACCACCTTAACCCCCTAACAACAAACAACCCTAACCCCCTAACAACCAACAACTCTCACCCCCAACCACAAACAACACTAACACCCTAACCACAAACAACACTAACACCCTAACAACAAAAACTACTAAACCCCAAAAAGAAACAACCCTAAACCCCTAACAACAAACACTAACCCCCTAGCAACAAACCACACTAAACCCCTAACAAGAAACTAACCTAACCCCGTAACAACAAACAACCCTAACCTCCTAACAAAAAACAACCTTAAACCCCTAACAACAAACAACACTAAACCTCTAACAACAAACAACACTAACACCCTAACAACAAAAAACACTAAACCCCAACAAGAAACAAGACTAAGCCCCTAAAAACAAACACTAACCCCCTAACAACAAACAACACTAAACCCCTAACAAGAAACTAACCTAACCCTGTAACAACAAACAACCCTAACCTCCTAACAACAAACAACCCTAACCCCCTAACAAACAACAACACTAACCCCCTAACCACAAACAACACTAATACCCTAACAACAAAAACTACTAAACCCCAACAAGAAACAACCCTAAACCCCTAACAACAAACACTAACCCCCTAACAACAAACAACACTAAACCTCTAACAAGAAACTAACCTAACCCCATAACAACAAACAACCCTAACCTCCTAACAACAAACAACCTTAAACCCCTAACAACAAACAACCCTAAACCCCTAACAACAAACAACACTAACACCCTAACAACAAAAACCACTAAACCCCAACAAGAAACAACACTAAACCCCTAACAACAAACACTAACCCCCTAACAACAAACAACACTAAACCCCTAACAAGAAACTAACGTAACCCTGTAACAACAAACAGCCCTAACCTCCTAACAACAAACCACCTTAACCCCCTAACAACAAACAACCCTAAACCCCTAACAACAAACAATCCTAACCCCCTAACAACCAACAACTCTCACCCCCTAACCACAAACAACACTAACACCCTAACCACAAACAACACTAACCCCGTAAGAACAAACAACACTAACCCCCTAACCACAAACAACACTAACACCCTAACAACAAAAACTACTAAACCCCAAAAAGAAACAACCCTAAACCCCTAACAACAAACACTAACCCCCTAACAACAAACAACACTAAACCCCTAACAAGAAACTAACCTAACCCTGTAACAACAATCAACCCTAACCTCCTAACAACGAACCACCTTAACCCCGTAAAAACAAACAACCCTAAACCCCTAACAACAAACAATCCTAACCCCCTAACAACCAACAACTCTCACCCCCTAACCACAAACAACACTAACACCCTATCCACAAACAACACTAACACCCTAACAACAAAAACTACTAAACCCCAAAAAGAAACAACCCTAAACCCCTAACAACAAACACTAACCCCCTAGCAACAAACCACACTAAACCCCTAACAAGAAACTAACCTAACCCCGTAACAACAAACAACCCTAACCTCCTAACAACAGACAACCTTAAACCCCTAACAACAAACAACCCTAAACCTCTAACAACAAACAACACTAACACCCTAACAACAAAAAACACTAAACCCCAACAAGAAACAAGACTAAACCCCTAACAACAAACACTAACCCTCTAACAACAAACAACACTAAACCCCTAACAAGAAACTAACCTAACCCCGTAACAACAAACAACCCTAACCTCCTAACAACAAACAACCTTAAAAACCTAACAACAAACAACCCTAAACCCCTAACAACAAACAACACTAACACCCTAACAACAAAAAACACTAAACCCCAACAAGAAACAACACTAAACCCCTAACAACAAACACTAACCCCCTAACAACAAACAACACTAAACCCTTAACAAGAAACTAACCTAACCCTGTAACAAAAAACAACCCTAACCTACTAACAACAAACAACCTTAACCCCCTAACAACAAACAATCCTAACCCTCTAACAACCAACAACGCTCACCCCCTAACCACAAACAACACTAACACCCTAACCACAAACAACACTAACCCCCTAACAACAAACAACACTAACACCCTAACAACAAAAACTACTAAACCCCAACAAGAAACAACCCTAAACCCCTAACAAACACTAACGCCCTAACAAAAAGCAACACTAAACCCCTAGCAAGAAACTAACCTAACCCCGTAACAACAAACAACCCTATCCTCCTAACAGCAAACAACCTTAAACCCCTAACAACAAACAACCCTAAACCCCTAACAAACAACACTAACACCCTAACAACAAAAAAAACTAAACCCCAACAAGAAACAACACTAAACCCCTAACAACAAACACTAACCCCCTAACAACAAACAACACTAAACCCCTAACAAGAAACTAACCTAACCCTGTAACAACAAACAACCCTAACCTCCTAAGAACAAACAACCTTAACCCCCTAACAACAAACAACCCTAAACCCCTAACAACAAACAATCCTAACCCCCTAACAACCAACAACGCACACCCCCTAACCACAAACAACACTAACACCCTAACCACAAACAACACTAACCCTGTAAGAACAAACAACACTAAGCCCCTAACAACAAACAACACTTACACCCTATCAACAAAAACTACTAAACCCCAACAAGAAACAACCCTAAACCCCTAACAACAAACACTAACCCCCTAACAACAAACAACACTAAACCCCTAACAAGAAACTAACCTAACCCCGTAACAACAAATAACCCTAACCTCCTAACAACAAACAACCTTAAACCCCTAAAAACAAACAACCCTAAACCCCTAACAGCAAACAAAACTAACACCCTAACAACAAAAACCACTAAACCCCAACAAGAAACAACACTAAACCCCTAACAACAAACACTAACCCCCTAACAACAAACAACACTAAACCCCTAACAAGAAACTAACCTAACCCTGTAACAACAAAGAACACTAACCTCCTAACAACAAACAATCCTGACCCCCTAACAAACAACAACACTAACCCTCTAAGAACAAACAACACTAACACCCTAACAACAAAAACTACTAAACCCCAACAAGAAACAACCCTAAACCCCTAACAACAAACACTAACCCCCTAACAACAAACAACACTAAACCCCTACCAAGAAACTAACCTAACCCCGTAACAACAAACAACCCTAACCTCCTAACAACAAGCAACCTTAAACCCCTAACAACAAACAACCCTAAACCCCTAACAAGAAACAAGACTAACACCCTAACAATAAAAACCACTAAACCCCAACAAGAAACAACACTAAACCCATAACAACAAACACTAACCCCCTAACAACAAAAAACACTAAACCCCTAACAAGAAACTAACCTAACCCCGTAACAACAAACAACCCTAACCTCCTAACAACAAGCAACCTTAAACCCCTAAGAACAAACAACCCTAAACCCCTAACAAGAAACAAGACTAACAGCCTAACAATAAAAACCACTAAACCCCAACAAGAAACAACACTAAACCCATAACAACAAACACTAACCCCCTAACAACAAACAACACTAAACCCCTAACAAGAAACTAACCTAACCCTGTAACAACAAACAACCCTAACCTACTAACAACAAAACACCTTAACCCCCTAACAACAAACAACCCTAAACCCCTAACAACAAACAATCCTAACCCCCTAACAACCAACAACTCTCACCCCCTAACCACAAACAACACTAACACCCTAACCACAAACAACACTAACACCCTAACAACAAAAAATACTAAACCCCAAAAAGAAACAACCCTAAACCCCTAACAACAAACACTAACCCCCTAGCAACAAACCACACTAAACCCCTAACAAGAAACTAACCTAACCCCGTAACAACAAATAACCCTAACCTCCTAACAACAAACAACCTTAAACCCCTAACAACAAACAACCCTAAACCTCTAACAACAAACAACACTAACACCCTAACAACAAAAAACACTAAACCCCAACAAGAAACAAGACTAAACCCCTAACAACAAACACTAACCCCCTAACAACAAACAACACTAAACCCCTAACAAGAAACTAACCTAACCCTGTAACAACAAACAACCCTAACCTCCTAACAACAAACAACCTTAAACCCCTAACAACAAACAACCCTAAACCTCTAACAACAAACAACACTAACACCCTAACAACAAAAAACACTAAACCCCAACAAGAAACAAGACTAAACCCCTAACAACAAACACTAACCCCCTAACAACAAACAACACTAAACCCCTAACAAGAAACTATCCTAACCCTGTAACAACAAACAACCCTAACCTCCTAACAACAAACAACCCTAACCCCCTAACAAACAACAACACTAACCCCCTAACCACAAACAACACTAATACCCTAACAACAAAAACTACTAAACCCCAACAAGAAACAACCCTAAACCCCTAACAACAAACACTAACCCCCTAACAACAAACAACACTAAACCCCTAACAAGAAACTAACCTAACCCCGTAACAACAAACAACCCTAACCTCCTAACAACAAACAACCTTAAACCCCTAACAACAAACAACCCAAAACCTCTATCAACAAACAACACTAACACCCTAACAACAAAAACCACTAAACCCCAACAAGAAACAACACTAAACCCCTAACAACAAACACTAACCCCCTAACAACAAACAACACTAAACCCCTAACAAGAAACTAACCTAACCCCGTAACAACAAACAACCCTAACCTCCTAACAACAAACAACCTTAAAAACCTAACAACAAACAACCCTAAACCCCTAACAACAAACAACACTAACACCCTAACAACAAAAAACACTAAACCCCAACAAGAAACAACACTAAACCCCTAACAACAAACACTAACCCCCTAACAACAAACAACACTAAACCCTTAACAAGAAACTAACCTAACCCTGTAACAAAAAACAACCCTAACCTACTAACAACAAACAACCTTAACCCCCTAACAACAAACAATCCTAACCCTCTAACAACCAACAACGCTCACCCCCTAACCACAAACAAAACTAACACCCTAACCACAAACAACACTAACCCCCTAACAACAAACAACACTAACACCCTAACAACAAAAACTACTAAACCCCAACAAGAAACAACCCTAAACCCCTAACAAACACTAACGCCCTAACAAAAAGGAACACTAAACCCCTAGCAAGAAACTAACCTAACCCCGTAACAACAAACAACCCTATCCTCCTAACAGCAAACAACCTTAAACCCCTAACAACAAACAACCCTAAACCCCTAACAAACAACACTAACACCCTAACAACAAAAAAAACTAAACCCCAACAAGAAACAACACTAAACCCCTAACAACAAACACTAACCCCCTAACAACAAACAACACTAAACCCCTAACAAGAAACTAACCTAACCCTGTAACAACAAACAACCCTAACCTCCTAAGAACAAACAACCTTAACCCCCTAACAACAAACAACCCTAAACCCCTAACAACAAACAATCCTAACCCCCTAACAACCAACAACGCACACCCCCTAACCACAAACAACACTAACACCCTAACCACAAACAACACTAACCCTGTAAGAACAAACAACACTAAGCCCCTAACAACAAACAACACTAACACCCTAACAACAAAAACTACTAAACCCCAACAAGAAACAACCCTAAACCCCTAACAACAAACACTAACCCCCTAACAACAAACAACACTAAACCCCTAACAAGAAACTAACCTAACCCCGTAACAACAAATAACCCTAACCTCCTAACAACAAACAACCTTAAACCCCTAAAAACAAACAACCCTAAACCCCTAACAGCAAACAAAACTAACACCCTAACAACAAAAACCACTAAACCCCAACAAGAAACAACACTAAACCCCTAACAACAAACACTAACCCCCTAACAACAAACAACACTAAACCCCTAACAAGAAACTAACCTAACCCTGTAACAACAAAGAACACTAACCTCCTAACAACAAACAATCCTGACCCCCTAACAAACAACAACACTAACCCTCTAAGAACAAACAACACTAACACCCTAACAACAAAAACTACTAAACCCCAACAAGAAACAACCCTAAACCCCTAACAACAAACACTAACCCCCTAACAACAAACAACACTAAACCCCTACCAAGAAACTAACCTAACCCCGTAACAACAAACAACCCTAACCTCCTAACAACAAGCAACCTTAAACCCCTAACAACAAACAACCCTAAACCCCTAACAACAAACAAGACTAACACCCTAACAATAAAAACCACTAAACCCCAACAAGAAACAACACTAAACCCATAACAACAAACACTAACCCCCTAACAACAAAAAACACTAAACCCCTAACAAGAAACTAACCTAACCCTGTAAAAACAAACAACAGTAAACTCCTAACAACAAACAACCCTAACCCCCTAACAAACAACAACACTAACCCCCTATCCACAAACAACACTAACACCCTAACAACAAAAACTACTAAACCCCAACAAGAAACAACCCTAAACCCGTAACAACACACACTAACCCCCTAACAACAAACAACACTAAACGTCTAACAAGAAACTAACCTAACCCTGTAACAACAAACCTCCCTAAACTCCTAACAACAAACAACCTTAACCCCCTAACAACAAACAACCCTAAACCCCTAACAACAAACAACACTAACACCCTAACAACAAAAAACACTAAACCCCAACAAGGAACAACACTAAACCCCTAACAACAAACACTAACCCCCTAACAACAAACAACACTAAACCCCTAACAAGAAACTAACCTAACCCTGTAACAACAAACAACCCTAACCTCCTAACAACGAACCACCTTAACCCCGTAACAACAAACAACCCTAAACCCCTAACAACAAACAATCCTAACCCCCTAACAACCAACAACTCTCACCCCCTAACCACAAACAACACTAACACCCTATCCACAAACAACACTAACACCCTAACAACAAAAACTACTAAACCCCAAAAAGAAACAACCCTAAACCCCTAACAACAAACACTAACCCCCTAGCAACAAACCACACTAAACCCCTAACAAGAAACTAACCTAACCCCGTAACAACAAACAACCCTAACCTCCTAACAACAGACAACCTTAAACCCCTAACAACAAACAACCCTAAACCTCTAACAACAAACAACACTAACACCCTAACAACAAAAAACACTAAACCCCAACAAGAAACAAGACTAAACCCCTAACAACAAACACTAACCCCCAACAACAAACAACACTAAACCCCTAACAAGAAACTAACCAAACCCTGTAACAACAAACAACCCTAACCTCCTAACAACAAACAACCCTAACCCCCTAACAAACAACAACACTAACCCCCTAACCACAAACAACACTAATACCCTAACAACAAAAACTACTAAACCCCAACAAGAAACAACCCTAAACCCCTAACAACAAACACTAACCCCCTAACAACAAAAAACACTAAACCCCTAACAAGAAACTAACCTAACCCCGTAACAACAAACAACCCTAACCTCCTAACAACAAACAACCTTAAACCCCTAACAACAAACAACCCTAAACCTCTAACAACAAACAACACTAACACCCTAACAACAAAAACCACTAAACCCCAACAAGAAACAACACTAAACCCCTAACAACAAACACTAACCCCCAACAACAAACAACACTAAACCCCTTACAAGAAACTAACCTAACCCTGTAACAACAAACAGCCTTAACCTCCTAACAACAAACCACCTTAACCCCCTAACAACAAACAACCCTAAACCCCTAACAACAAACAATCCTAACCCCCTAACAACCAACAACTCTCACCCCCTAACCACAAACAACACTAACACCCTAACCACAAACAACACTAACCCCGTAAGAACAAACAACACTAACCCCCTAACCACAAACAACACTAACACCCTAACAACAAAAACTACTAAACCCCAAAAAGAAACAACCCTAAACCCCTAACAACAAACACTAACCCCCTAACAACAAACAACACTAAACCCCTAAAAAGAAACTAACCTAAACCCGTAACAACAAACAACCGTAACCTCCTAACAACAAACAACCTTAAACCCCTAACAACAAACAACCCTAAACCCCTAACAACAAACAACACTAACACCCTAACAACAAAAAACACTAAACCCCAACAAGAAACAGCACTAAACCCCTAACAACAAACACTAACCCCCTAACAACAAACAACACTAAACCCTTAACAAGAAACTAACCTAACCCTGTAACAAAAAACAACCCTAACCTCCTAACAACAAACAACCTTAACCCCCTAACAACAAACAATCCTAACCCTCTAACAACCAACAACGCTCACAACCTAACCACAAACAACACTAACACCCTAACCACAAACAACACTAACCCCGTAAGAACAAACAACACTAACCCCCTAACAACAAACAACACTAACACCCTAACAACAAAAACTACTAAACCCCAACAAGAAACAACCCTAAACCCCTAACAACAAGCACTAACCCCCTAACAACAAGCAACACTAAACCCCTAACAAGAAACTAACCTAACCCCGTAACAACAAACCACCCTAACCTGCTAACAGCAAACAACCTTAAACCCCTAACAACAAACAACCCTAAACTCCTAACAACAAACAACACTAACACCCTAACAACAAAAAGCACTAAACCCCAACAAGAAACAACACTAAACCCCTAACAACAAACACTAACCCCCTAACAACAAACAACACTAAACCCCTAACAAGAAACTAACCTAACCCTGTAACAACAAACAGCCCTAACCTCCTAACAACAAACCACCTTAACCCCCTAACAACAAACAACCCTAAACCCCTAACAACAAACAATCCTAAACCCCTAACAACAAACAATCCTAACCCCCAACAACCAACAACGCACACCTCCTAACCACAAACAACACTAACACCCTAACAACAAAAACTACTAAACCCCAACAAGAAACAATCCAAAACCCCTAACAACAAACACTAACCTCCTAACAACAAACAACACTAAACCCCTAACAAGAAACTAACCTAACCCCGTAACAACAAACAACCCTAACCTCCTAACAACAAACAACCTTAAACCCCTAACAACAAACAATCCTAACCCCCTAACAACAAACAACACTAACACCCTAACAACAAAAACCACTAAACCCCAACAAGAAACAACACTAAACCCCTAACAACAAACACTAACCCTCTAACAACAAACAACACTAAACCCCTAACAAGAAACTAACCTAACCCTGTAACAACAAACAACCCTAACCTCCTAAAAACAAACAACCCTAACCCCCTAAAAAACAACAACACTAACCCCCTAACAACAAACGACACTAACACCCTAACAACAAAAACTACTGAACCCCAACAAGAAGCAAACCTAAACCCCTAACAACAAACACTAACGCCCTAAGAAGAAACAACACTAAACCCCTAACAAGAAACTAACCTAACCCCGTAACAACAAACAACCCTAACCTCCTAACAACAAACAACCTTAAACCCCTAACAACAAACAACCCTAAACCTCTAACAACAAACAACACTAACACCCTAACAACAAAAAACACTAAACCCCAACAAGAAACAAGACTAAACCCCTAACAACAAACACTAACCCCCTAACAACAAACAACACTAAACCCCTAACAAGAAACTAACCTAACCACGTAACAACAAACAACCCTAACCTCCTAACAGCAAACAACCTTAAACCCCTAACAACAAACAACCCTAAACCCCTAACAACAAACAACACTAACACCCTAACAACAAAAACCACTAAACCCCAACAAGAAACAACACTAAACCCCTAACAACAAACACTAACCCCCTAACAACAAACAACACTAAACCCCTAACAAGAAACTAACCTAACCCTGTAACAACAAACAACCCTAACCTCCTAACAACAAACCACCTTAACCCCCTAACAACAAACAACCCTAACCCCCTAACAACCAACAACTCTCACCCCCAACCACAAACAACACTAACACCCTAACCACAAACAACACTAACACCCTAACAACAAAAACTACTAAACCCCAAAAAGAAACAACCCTAAACCCCTAACAACAAACACTAACCCCCTAGCAACAAACCACACTAAACCCCTAACAAGAAACTAACCTAACCCCGTAACAACAAACAACCCTAACCTCCTAACAAAAAACAACCTTAAACCCCTAACAACAAACAACACTAAACCTCTAACAACAAACAACACTAACACCCTAACAACAAAAAACACTAAACCCCAACAAGAAACAAGACTAAGCCCCTAAAAACAAACACTAACCCCCTAACAACAAACAACACTAAACCCCTAACAAGAAACTAACCTAACCCTGTAACAACAAACAACCCTAACCTCCTAACAACAAACAACCCTAACCCCCTAACAAACAACAACACTAACCCCCTAACCACAAACAACACTAATACCCTAACAACAAAAACTACTAAACCCCAACAAGAAACAACCCTAAACCCCTAACAACAAACACTAACCCCCTAACAACAAACAACACTAAACCTCTAACAAGAAACTAACCTAACCCCATAACAACAAACAAACCTAACCTCCTAACAACAAACAACCTTAAACCCCTAACAACAAACAACCCTAAACCCCTAACAACAAACAACACTAACACCCTAACAACAAAAACCACTAAACCCCAACAAGAAACAACACTAAACCCCTAACAACAAACACTAACCCCCTAACAACAAACAACACTAAACCCCTAACAAGAAACTAACGTAACCCTGTAACAACAAACAGCCCTAACCTCCTAACAACAAACCACCTTAACCCCCTAACAACAAACAACCCTAAACCCCTAACAACAAACAATCCTAACCCCCTAACAACCAACAACTCTCACCCCCTAACCACAAACAACACTAACACCCTAACCACAAACAACACTAACCCCGTAAGAACAAACAACACTAATCCCCTAACCACAAACAACACTAACACCCTAACAACAAAAACTACTAAACCCCAAAAAGAAACAACCCTAAACCCCTAACAACAAACACTAACCCCCTAACAACAAACAACACTAAACCCCTAACAAGAAACTAACCTAACCCTGTAACAACAATCAACCCTAACCTCCTAACAACGAACCACCTTAACCCCGTAAAAACAAACAACCCTAAACCCCTAACAACAAACAATCCTAACCCCCTAACAACCAACAACTCTCACCCCCTAACCACAAACAACACTAACACCCTATCCACAAACAACACTAACACCCTAACAACAAAAACTACTAAACCCCAAAAAGAAACAACCCTAAACCCCTAACAACAAACACTAACCCCCTAGCAACAAACCACACTAAACCCCTAACAAGAAACTAACCTAACCCCGTAACAACAAACAACCCTAACCTCCTAACAACAGACAACCTTAAACCCCTAACAACAAACAACCCTAAACCTCTAACAACAAACAACACTAACACCCTAACAACAAAAAACACTAAACCCCAACAAGAAACAAGACTAAACCCCTAACAACAAACACTAACCCTCTAACAACAAACAACACTAAACCCCTAACAAGAAACTAACCTAACCCCGTAACAACAAACAACCCTAACCTCCTAACAACAAACAACCTTAAACCCCTAACAACAAACAACCCTAAACCCCTAACAACCAACAACACTAACACCCTAACAACAAAAACCACTAAACCCCAACAAGAAACAACACTAAACCCCTAACAACAAACACTAACCCTCTAACAACAAACAACACTAAACCCCTAACAAGAAACTAACCTAACCCTGTAACAACAAACAACCCTAACCTCCTAACAACAAACAACCCTAACCCCCTAAAAAACAACAACACTAACCACCTAACCACAAACGACACTAACACCCTAACAACAAAAACTACTGAACCCCAACAAGAAGCAAACCTAAACCCCTAACAACAAACACTAAAGCCCTAAGAAGAAACAACACTAAACCCCCAACAAGAAACTAACCTAACCCCGTAACAACAAACAACCCTAACTTCCTAACAACAAACAACCTTAAAAGCCTAACAACAAACAACCCTAAACCCCTAACAACAAACAACACTAACACCCTAACAACAAAAACCACTAAACCCCAACAAGAAACAACACTAAACCCCTAACAACAAACACTAACCCCTAAAAACAAACACTAAACCCCTAACAAGAAACTAACCTAACCCTGTAACAACAAACACCTGTAACCTCCTAACAACAAACAAAATTAACCCCATAACAACAAACAACTCTAAACCCCTAACAACAAACAAGCCTAACCCCCTAACAACCAACAACGCTCACCCCCTAACCACAAACAACACTAAACCCCTAACAAGAAACTAACCTAACCCTGTAACAACAAACAACCCTAACCTCCTAAAAACAAACAACCTTAAACCCCTAACAACAAACAACCCTAAACCCCTAACCACAAACAACACTAACACCCTAACAACTAAAACTACTAAACCCCAACAAGAAACAACCCTAAACCCCTAACAACAAACACTAACCCCCTAACAACAAACAACACTAAACCCCTAACAAGAAACTAACCTAAACCCGTAACAACAAACAACCCTAACCTCCTAACAACAAACAACCTTAACCCCCTAACAACAAACAACCCTAAACCCCTAACAACAAACAATCCTAACCCCCTAAGAACCAACAACGCACACCCCCTAACCACAAACCACACTAACACCCTAACCTCAAAAAACACTAACCCCGTGAGAACGAACAACACTAACCCCCTAACAACAAACAACACTAACACCCTAACAACAAAAACTACTAAACCCCAACAAGAAACAACCCTAAACCCCTAACAACAAACACTAACCCCCTAACAACAAACAACCCTAAACCCCTAACAACAAACACTAACACCCTAAGAACAAAAACCACTAAACCCCAAAAGAAACAACACTAAACCCCCAACAACAAACACTAACCCCCAACAAGAGACAACACTAAACCCCTAACAACAAACACTAACCCCCTAACAACAAACAACCCTAAACCCCTAAGAAGAAACTAACGTAACCCTGTAACAACAAACAACCCTAACCTCCTAACAACAAACAAACCTAACCCCCTAACAAACAACAGCACTAACCCCCTAACCACAAACACCACTAACACCCTAACAACAAAAACTACTAAACTCCAACAAGAAACAACCCTAAACCCCTAACAGCAAACACTAACCCCCTAAGAACAAACAACCCTAAACCCCTAACAACAAACAACACTAACACCCTAACAACAAAAACCACTAAACCCCAACAAGAAACAACACTAAACCCCTAACAACAAACACTAACCCCCTAACAACAAACAACAGTAAACCCCTAACAAGAAACTAACCTAACCCTGTAACAACAAACAACCCTAACATCCTAACAACAAACATCCTTAACCCCCTAACAACAAACAACCCTAAACCCCTAACAACAAACAATCCTAACCCTCTAACAACCAACAACGCACACCCCCTAACCACAAACAACACTAACACCCTAACCACAAACAACACTAACCCCGTAAGAACAAACTACACTAACCCCCTAACAGCAAACAACACTAACACCCTAACAACAAAAACTACTAAACCCCAACAAGAAACAACCCTAAACCCCTAACAACAAACACTAACCCCCTAACAACAAACAACACTAAACCCCTAACAAGAAACTAACCTAACCCCGTAACAACAAACAACCCTAACCTACTAACAACAAACATCCTTAAACCCCTAACAACAAACAACCCTAAACCCCTAACAACAAACAACACTAACACCCTAACAACAAAAACCACTAAACCTCAACAAGAAACAACACTAAACCCCTAAGAACAAACACTAACCCCCTAACAACAAACAACACTAAACCCCTAACAAGAAACTAACCTAACCCTGTAAAAACAAACAACCCTAACCTCCTAACAACAAACAACCCTAAGCCCCTAACAAACAACAACACTAACCCCCTAACCACAAACAACACTAACACCCTAACAACAAAAACTACTAAACCCCAACAACAAACAACCCTAACCTCCTAACAGCAAACAACCTTAAACCATTAACAACAAACAACCCTAAACCCCTAACAACAAACAACACTAACACCCTAACAACAAAAACCACTAAACCCCAACAAGAAACAACACTAAACCCCTAACAACAAACACTAACCCCCTAACAACAAACAACACTAAACCCCTAACAAGAAACTAACCTAACCCTGTAACAACAAACAACCCTAACCTCCTAACAACAAACCACCTTAACCCCCTAACAACAAACAACCCTAAACCCCTAACAACAAAGAATCCTAACCCCCTAACAACCAACAACTCTCACCCCCAACCACAAACAACACTAACACCCTAACCACAAACAACACTAACACCCTAACAACAAAAACTACTAAACCCCAAAAAGAAACAACCCTAAACCCCTAACAACAAACACTAACCCCCTAGCAACAAACCACACTAAACCCCTAACAAGAAACTAACCTAACCCCGTAACAACAAACAACACTAAACCCCTAACAAGAAACTAACCTAACCCTGTAAAAACAAACAACCCTAACCTCCTAACAACAAACAACCCTAAGCCCCTAACAAACAACAACACTAACCCCCTAACCACAAACAACACTAACACCCTAACAACAAAAACTACTAAACCCCAACAAGAAACAACCCTAAACCCCTAACAACAAACACTAACCCCCTAACAACAAACAACACTAAACCCCTAACAAGAAACTAACCTAACCCCGTAACAACAAACAACCCTAACCTCCTAACAGCAAACAACCTTAAACCCCTAACAACAAACAACCCTAAACCCCTAACAACAAACAACACTAACACCCTAACAACAAAAACCACTAAACCCCAACAAGAAACAACACTAAAGCCCTAACAACAAACACTAACCCCCTAACAACAAACAACACTAAACCCCTAACAAGAAACTAACCTAACCCCGTAACAACAAACAACCCTAACCTCCTAACAACGAACAACCTTAAACCCCTAACAACAAACAACCCTAAACCCCTAACAACAAACAACACTAAGACCCTAACAACAAAAACCACTAAACCCCAACAAGAAACAACACTAAACCCCTAACAACAAACACTAACCCCCTAACAACAAACAACACTAAACCCCTAACAAGAAACTAACCTAACCCTGTAACAACAAACAACCCTAACCTCCTAACAACAAAACACCTTAACCCCCTAACAACAAACAACCCAAAACCCCTAACAACAAACAATCCTAACCCTAAACAACCAACAACTCTCACCCCCTAACCACAAACAACACTAACACCCTAACCACAAACAACACTAACACCCTAACAACAAAAACTACTAAACCCCAAAAAGAAACAACCCTAAACCCCTAACAACAAACACTAACCCCGTAGCAACAAACCACACTAAACCCCTAACAAGAAACTAACCTAACCCCGTAACAACAAACAACCCTAACCTCCTAACAACAAACAACCTTAAACCCCTAACAACAAACAACCCTAAACCTCTAACAACAAACAACACTAACACCCTAACAACAAAAAACACTAAACCCCAACAAGAAACAAGACTAAACCCCTAACAACAAACACTAACCCCCTAACAACAAACAACACTAAACCCCTAACAAGAAACTAACCTAACCCTGTAACAACAAACAACCCTAACCTCCTAACAACAAACAAACCTACCCCCTAAAAAACAACAACACTAACCCCCTAACCACAAACAACACTAATACCCTAACAACAAAAACTACTAAACCCCAACAAGAAACAACCCTAAACCCCTAACAACAAACACTAACCCCCTAACAACAAACAACACTAAACCCCTAACAAGAAACTAACCTAACCCCGTAACAACAAACAACCCTAACCTCCTAACAACAAACAACCTTAAACCCCTAACAACAAACAACACTAAACCTCTAACAAAAAACAACACTAACACCCTAACAACAAAAACCACTAAACCCCAACAAGAAACAACACTAAACCCCTAACAACAAACACTAACCCCCTAACAACAAACAACACTAAACCCCTAACAAGAAACTAACCTAACCCCGTAACAACAAACAACCCTAACCTCCTAACAACAAACAACCTTAAAAACCTAACAACAAACAACCCTAAACCCCTAACAACAAACAACACTAACACCCTAACAACAAAAAACACTAAACCCCAACAAGAAACAACACTAAACCCCTAACAACAAACACTAACCCCCTAACAACAAACAACACTAAACCCTTAACAAGAAACTAACCTAACCCTGTAACAAAAAACAACCCTAACCTCCTAACAACAAACAACCTTAACCCCCTAACAACAAACAATCCTAACCCTCTAACACCCAACAACGCTCACCCCCTAACCACAAACAACACTAACACCCTAACCACAAACAACACTAACCCCCTAACAACAAACAACACTAACACCCTAACAACAAAAACTACTAAACCCCAACAAGAAACAACCCTAAACCCCTAACAACAAACACTAACGCCCTAACAAAAAGCAACACTAAACCCCTAACAAGAAACTAACCTAACCCCGTAACAACAAACAACCCTATCCTCCTAACAGCAAACAACCTTAAACCCCTAACAACAAACAACCCTAAACCCCTAACAACAAACAACACTAACACCCTAACAACAAAAACCACTAAACCTCAACAAGAAACAACACTAAACCCCTAAGAACAAACACTAACCCCCTAACAACAAACAACACTAAACCCCTAACAAGAAACTAACCTAACCCTGTAAAAACAAACAACCCTAACCTCCTAACAACAAACAACCCTAAGCCCCTAACAAACAACAACACTAACCCCCTAACCACAAACAACACTAACACCCTAACAACAAAAACTACTAAACCCCAACAACAAACAACCCTAACCTCCTAACAGCAAACAACCTTAAACCATTAACAACAAACAACCCTAAACCCCTAACAACAAACAACACTAACACCCTAACAACAAAAACCACTAAACCCCAACAAGAAACAACACTAAACCCCTAACAACAAACACTAACCCCCTAACAACAAACAACACTAAACCCCTAACAAGAAACTAACCTAACCCTGTAACAACAAACAACCCTAACCTCCTAACAACAAACCACCTTAACCCCCTAACAACAAACAACCCTAAACCCCTAACAACAAAGAATCCTAACCCCCTAACAACCAACAACTCTCACCCCCAACCACAAACAACACTAACACCCTAACCACAAACAACACTAACACCCTAACAACAAAAACTACTAAACCCCAAAAAGAAACAACCCTAAACCCCTAACAACAAACACTAACCCCCTAGCAACAAACCACACTAAACCCCTAACAAGAAACTAACCTAACCCCGTAACAACAAACAACACTAAACCCCTAACAAGAAACTAACCTAACCCTGTAAAAACAAACAACCCTAACCTCCTAACAACAAACAACCCTAAGCCCCTAACAAACAACAACACTAACCCCCTAACCACAAACAACACTAACACCCTAACAACAAAAACTACTAAACCCCAACAAGAAACAACCCTAAACCCCTAACAACAAACACTAACCCCCTAACAACAAACAACACTAAACCCCTAACAAGAAACTAACCTAACCCCGTAACAACAAACAACCCTAACCTCCTAACAGCAAACAACCTTAAACCCCTAACAACAAACAACCCTAAACCCCTAACAACAAACAACACTAACACCCTAACAACAAAAACCACTAAACCCCAACAAGAAACAACACTAAAGCCCTAACAACAAACACTAACCCCCTAACAACAAACAACACTAAACCCCTAACAAGAAACTAACCTAACCCCGTAACAACAAACAACCCTAACCTCCTAACAACGAACAACCTTAAACCCCTAACAACAAACAACCCTAAACCCCTAACAACAAACAACACTAAGACCCTAACAACAAAAACCACTAAACCCCAACAAGAAACAACACTAAACCCCTAACAACAAACACTAACCCCCTAACAACAAACAACACTAAACCCCTAACAAGAAACTAACCTAACCCTGTAACAACAAACAACCCTAACCTCCTAACAACAAAACACCTTAACCCCCTAACAACAAACAACCCAAAACCCCTAACAACAAACAATCCTAACCCTAAACAACCAACAACTCTCACCCCCTAACCACAAACAACACTAACACCCTAACCACAAACAACACTAACACCCTAACAACAAAAACTACTAAACCCCAAAAAGAAACAACCCTAAACCCCTAACAACAAACACTAACCCCGTAGCAACAAACCACACTAAACCCCTAACAAGAAACTAACCTAACCCCGTAACAACAAACAACCCTAACCTCCTAACAACAAACAACCTTAAACCCCTAACAACAAACAACCCTAAACCTCTAACAACAAACAACACTAACACCCTAACAACAAAAAACACTAAACCCCAACAAGAAACAAGACTAAACCCCTAAAAACAAACACTAACCCCCTAACAACAAACAACACTAAACCCCTAACAAGAAACTAACCTAACCCTGTAACAACAAACAACCCTAACCTCCTAACAACAAACAAACCTACCCCCTAACAAACAACAACACTAACCCCCTAACCACAAACAACACTAATACCCTAACAACAAAAACTACTAAACCCCAACAAGAAACAACCCTAAACCCCTAACAACAAACACTAACCCCCTAACAACAAACAACACTAAACCCCTAACAAGAAACTAACCTAACCCCGTAACAACAAACAACCCTAACCTCCTAACAACAAACAACCTTAAACCCCTAACAACAAACAACACTAAACCTCTAACAAAAAACAACACTAACACCCTAACAACAAAAACCACTAAACCCCAACAAGAAACAACACTAAACCCCTAACAACAAACACTAACCCCCTAACAACAAACAACACTAAACCCCTAACAAGAAACTAACCTAACCCCGTAACAACAAACAACCCTAACCTCCTAACAACAAACAACCTTAAAAACCTAACAACAAACAACCCTAAACCCCTAACAACAAACAACACTAACACCCTAACAACAAAAAACACTAAACCCCAACAAGAAACAACACTAAACCCCTAACAACAAACACTAACCCCCTAACAACAAACAACACTAAACCCTTAACAAGAAACTAACCTAACCCTGTAACAAAAAACAACCCTAACCTCCTAACAACAAACAACCTTAACCCCCTAACAACAAACAATCCTAACCCTCTAACACCCAACAACGCTCACCCCCTAACCACAAACAACACTAACACCCTAACCACAAACAACACTAACCCCCTAACAACAAACAACACTAACACCCTAACAACAAAAACTACTAAACCCCAACAAGAAACAACCCTAAACCCCTAACAACAAACACTAACGCCCTAACAAAAAGCAACACTAAACCCCTAACAAGAAACTAACCTAACCCCGTAACAACAAACAACCCTATCCTCCTAACAGCAAACAACCTTAAACCCCTAACAACAAACAACCCTAAACCCCTAACAACAAACAACACTAACACCCTAACAACAAACACTAACCCCCTAACAACAAACAACACTAAACCCCTAACAAGAAACTAACCTAACCCTGTAACAACAAACAGCCCTAGCCTCATAACAACAAACAACCTTAACCCCCTAACAACAAAAAACCCTAAACCCCTAACAACAAACAATCCTAACCCTCTAACAACCAACAACTCTCACCCCCTAACCACAAACAACACTAACACCCTAACCACAAACAACACTAACCCCGTAAGAACAAACAACACTAACCCCCTAACAACATGCAACACTAACACTCTAACAACAAAAACTACTAAACCCCAAAAAGAAGCAACCCTAAACCCCTAACAAAAAACACTAACCCCCTAACAACAAACAACACTAAACCCCTAACAAGAAACTAACCTAACCCTGTAACAACAAACAACCCTAACCTCCTAACAACAAACAAACCTACCCCCTAACAAACAACAACACTAACCCCCTAACCACAAACAACACTAATACCCTAACAACAAAAACTACTAAACCCCAACAAGAAACAACCCTAAACCCCTAACAACAAACACTAACCCCCTAACAACAAACAACACTAAACCCCTAACAAGAAACTAACCTAACCCCGTAACAACAAACAACCCTAACCTCCTAACAACAAACAACCTTAAACCCCTAACAACAAACAACCCTAAACCTCTAACAACAAACAACACTAACACCCTAACAACAAAAACCACTAAACCCCAACAAGAAACAACACTAAACCCCTAACAACAAACACTAACCCCCTAACAACAAACAACACTAAACCCCTAACAAGAAACTAACCTAACCCCGTAACAACAAACAACCCTAACCTCCTAACAACAAACAACCTTAAAAACCTAACAACAAACAACCCTAAACCCCTAACAACAAACAACACTAACACCCTAACAACAAAAAACACTAAACCCCAGCAAGAAACAACACTAAACCCCTAACAACAAACACTAACCCCCTAACAACAAACAACACTAAACCCTTAACAAGAAACTAACCTAACCCTGTAACAAAAAACAACCCTAACCTCCTAACAACAAACAACCTTAACCCCCTAACAACAAACAATCCTAACCCTCTAACAACCAACAACGCTCACCCCCTAACCACAAACAACACTAACACCCTAACCACAAACAACACTAACCCCCTAACAACAAACAACACTAACACCCTAACAACAAAAACTACTAAACCCCAACAAGAAACAACCCTAAACCCCTAACAACAAACACTAACGCCCTAACAAAAAGCAACACTAAACCCCTAACAAGAAACTAACCTAACCCCGTAACAACAAACAACCCTATCCTCCTAACAGCAAACAACCTTAAACCCCTAACAACAAACAACCCTAAACCCCTAACAACAAACAACACTAACACCCTAACAACAAAGAGCACTAAACCCCAACAAGAAACAACACTAAACCCCTAACAACAAACACTAACCCCCTAACAACAAACAACACTAAACACCTAACAAGAAACTAACCTAACCCTGTAACAACAAACAGCCCTAGCCTCATAACAACAAACCACCTTAACCCCCTAACAACAAACAACCCTAAACCCCTAACAACAAACAATCCTAACCCTCTAACAACCAACAACTCTCACCCCCTAACCACAAACAACACTAACACCCTAACCACAAACAACACTAACCCCGTAAGAACAAACAACACTAACCCCCTAACAACAAGCAACACTAACACTCTAACAACAAAAACTACTAAACCCCAAAAAGAAGCAACCCTAAACCCCTAACAAAAAACACTAACCCCCTAACAACAAACAACACTAAACCCCTAACAAGAAACTAACCTAACCCCGTAACAACAAAAAACCCTACCCTCCTAACAACAAACAACTTTAAACCCCTAACAACAAACAACCCTAAACCCCTAACAACAAACAACACTAACACCTAACAACAAAAACCACTAAACCCCAACAAGAAACAACCCTAAACCCCTAACAACAAACACTAACACCCTAACAACAAACAACACTAAACCCCTAACAAGAAACTAACCTAACCCTGTAACAACAAACAACCCTAACCTCCTAACAACAAACAACCTTAACCCCCTAACAACAAACAACCCTAAACCCCTAACAACAAACAATCCTAACCTCCTAACAACCAACAACGCACACCCCCTAACCACAAACAACACTAACACCCTAACCACAAACAACACTAACCCCGTAAGAACAAACAACACTAAGCCCCTAACAACAAACAACACTAACACCCTAACAACAAAAATTACTAAACCCCAAGAAGAAACAACCCTAAACCCCTAACAAAAAACACTAACCCCCTAACAACAAACAACACTAAACCCCTAACAAGAAACTAACCTAACCCAGTAACAACAAATAACCCTAACCTCCTATCAACAAACAACCCTAAACCCCTAAAAACAAACAACCCTAAACCCCTAACAACAAACAACACTAACACGCTTACAACAAAAACCACTAAACCCCTACAAGAAACAACACTAAACCCCTAACAACAAACACTAACCCCCTAACAAAAAACAACACCAAACCCCTAACAAGAAACTAACCTAACCCCGTAACAACAAACAACCCTAACCTCCTAACAACAAACAACCTTAAACCCCTAACAACAAACAACCCTAAACCCCTAACAAGAAACAAGACTAACACCCTAACAATAAAAACCACTAAACCCCAACAAGAAACAACACTAAACCCATAACAACAAACACTAACCACGTAACAACAAACAACACTAAACCCCTAACAAGAAACTAACCTAACCCTGTAAAAACAAACACCAGTAACCTCCTAACAACAAACAACCGTAACCCCCTAACAAACAACAACACTAACCCCCTATCCACAAACAACACTAACACCCTAACAACAAAAACTACTAAACCCCAACAAGAAACAACCCTAAACCCGTAACAACAAACACTAACCCCCTAACAACAAACAACACTAAACGTCTAACAAGAAACTAACCTAACGCTGTAACAACAAACCTCCCTAAACTGCTAACAACAAACAACCTTAACCCCCTAACAACAAACAACCCTAAACCCCTAACAACAAACAACACTAACACCCTAACAACAAAAAACACTAAACCCCAACAAGAAACAACACTAAACCCCTAACAACAAACACTAACCCCCTAACAACAAACAACACTAAACCCCTAACAAGAAACTAACCTAACCCTGTAACAACAATCAACCCTAACCTCCTAACAACGAACCACCTTAACCCCGTAACAACAAACAACCCTAAACCCCTAACAACAAACAATCCTAACCCCCTAACAACCAACAACTCTCACCCCCTAACCACAAACAACACTAACACCCTATCCACAAACAACACTAACACCCTAACAACAAAAACTACTAAACCCCAAAAAGAAACAACCCTAAACCCCTAACAACAAACACTAACCCCCTAGCAACAAACCACACTAAACCCCTAACAAGAAACTAACCTAACCCCGTAACAACAAACAACCCTAAACTCCTAACAACAAACAACCTTAAACCCCTAACAACAAACAACCCTAAACCCCTAACAACCAACAACACTAACACCCTAACAACAAAAACCACTAAACCCCAACAAGAAACAACCCTAAACCCCTAACAACAAACACTAACCCTCTAACAACAAACAACACTAAACCCCTAACAAGAAACTAACCTAACCCTGTAACAACAAACAACCCTAACCTCCTAACAACAAACAACCCTAACCCCCTAAAAAACAACAACACTAACCCCCTAACCACAAACGACACTAACACCCTAACAACAAAAACTACTGAACCCCAACAAGAAGCAAACCTAAACCCCTAACAACAAACACTAAAGCCCTAAGAAGAAACAACACTAAACCCCCAACAAGAAACTAACCTAACCCCGTAACAACAAACAACCCTAACCTCCTAACAACAAACAACCTTAAACCCCTAACAACAAACAAGCCTAAACCCCTAACAACAAACAACACTAACACCCTAACAACAAAAACCACTAAACCCCACCAAGAAACAACACTAAACCCCTAACAACAAACACTAACCCCCTAAAAACAAACACTAAACCCCTAACAAGAAACTAACCTAACCCTGTAACAACAAACACCTCTAACCTCCTAACAGCAAACAAAATTAACCCCATAACAACAAACAACTCTAAACCCCTAACAACAAACAATCCTAACCCCCTAACAACCAACAACGCTCACCCCCTAACCACAAACAACACTAAACCCCTAACAAGAAACTAACCTAACCCTGTAACAACAAACAACCCTAACCTCCTAAAAACAAACAACCTTAAACCCCTAACAACAAACAACCCTAAACCCCTAACCACAAACAACACTAACACCCTAACAACTAAAACTACTAAACCCCAACAAGAAACAACCCTAAACCCCTAACAACAAACACTAACCCCGTAACAACAAACAACACTAAACCCCTATCAAGAAACTAACCTAACCCTGTAACAACAAACAACCCTAACCTCCTAACAACAAACAACCTTAAACCCCTAACAACAAACAACCCTAAACCCCTAACAACAAAAAACACTAACACCGTAACAACAAAAAACACTAAACCCCAACAAGAAACAACCCTAAACCCCTAACAACAAACACTAACCCCCTAACAACAAACAACACTAAACCCCTAACAAGAAACTAACCTAAACCCGTAACAACAAACAACCCTAACCTCCTAACAACAAACAACCTTAACCCCCTAACAACAAACAACCCTAAACCCCTAACAACAAACAATCCTAACCCCCTAAGAACCAACAACGCACACCCCCTAACCACAAACCACACTAACACCCTAACCTCAAAAAACACTAACCCCGTGAGAACGAACAACACTAACCCCCTAACAACAAACAACACTAACACCCTAACAACAAAAACTACTAAACCCCAACAAGAAACAACCCTAAACCCCTAACAACAAACACTAACCCCCTAACAACAAACAACACTAAACCCCTAACAAGAAACTAACCTAACCCCGTAACAACAAATAACCCTAACCTCCTAACAACAAACAACCTTAAACCCCTACGAACAAACACCCCTAAACCTCTAACAACAAACAACACTATCACCCTAACAACAAAAACCACTAAACCCCAACAAGAAACAACACTAAACCCCTAACAACAAACACTAACCCCCTAACAACAAACAACACTAAACCCCTAACAAGAAACTAACCTAAACCTGTAACAACAAACAACCCTAACCTCCTAACAACAAACCACCTTAACCCCCTAACAACAAACAACCCTAAACCCCTAACAACAAACAATCCTAACCCCCTAACAACCAACAACGCACACCCCCTAACCACAAACAACACTAACACCCTAACCACAAAAAACACTAACCCCGTAAGAACGAACAACACTAACCCCCTAACAACAAACAACACTAACACCCTAAGAACAAAAACTACTAAACCCCAACAAGAAACAACCCTAAACCCCTAAGAACAAACACTAACCCCCTAACAACAAACAACACTAATCCCCTAACAAGAAACTAACCTAACCCCGTAACAACAAATAACCCTAACCTCCTAACAACAAACAATCTTAAACCCCTAACAACAAACAACCCTAAACCCCTAACAACAAACACTAACACCCTAAGAACAAAAACCACTAAACCCCAACAAGAAACAACACTAAACCCCCAAGAACAAACACTAACCCCCAATAAGAGACAACACTAAACCCCTAACAACAAACACTAACCCCCTAACAACAAACAACCCTAAACCCCTAAGAAGAAACTAACGTAACCCTGTAACAACAAACAACCCTAACCTCCTAACAACAAACAACCCTAACCCCCTAACAAACAACAACACTAACCCCCTAACCACAAACACCACTAACACCCTAACAACAAAAACTACTAAACTCCAACAAGAAACAACCCTAAACCCCTAACAGCAAACACTAACCCCCTAACAACAAACAACCCTAAACCCCTAACAACAAACAACACTAACACCCTAACAACAAAAACCACTAAACCCCAACAAGAAACAACACTAAACCCCTAACAACAAACACTAACCCCCTCACAACAAACAACACTAAACCCCTAACAAGAAACTAACCTAACCCTGTAACAACAAACAACCCTAACATCCTAACAACAAACATCCTTAACCCCCTAACAACAAACAACCCTAAACCCCTAACAACAAACAATCCTAACCCTCTAACAACCAACAACGCACACCCCCTAACCACAAACAACACTAACACCCTAACCACAAACAACACTAACCCCGTAAGAACAAACTACACTAACCCCCTAACAACAAACAACACTAACACCCTAACAACAAAAACTACTAAACCCCAACAAGAAACAACCCTAAACCCCTAACAACAAACACTAACCCCCTAACAACAAACAACACTAAACCCCTAACAAGAAACTAACCTAACCCCGTAACAACAAACAACCCTAACCTACTAACAACAAACATCCTTAAACCCCTAACAACAAACAACCCTAAACCCCTAACAACAAACAACACTAACACCCTAACAACAAAAACCACTAAACCTCAACAAGAAACAACACTAAACCCCTAAGAACAAACACTAACCCCCTAACAACAAACAACACTAAACCCCTAACAAGAAACTAACCTAACCCTATAAAAACAAACAACCCTAACCTCCTAACAACAAACAACCCTAAGCCCCTAACAAACAACAACACTAACCCCCTAACCACAAACAACACTAACACCCTAACAACAAAAACTACTAAACCCCAACAACAAACAACCCTAACCTCCTAACAGCAAACAACCTTAAACCATTAACAACAAACAACCCTAAACCCCTAACAACAAACAACACTAACACCCTAACAACAAAAACCACTAAACCCCAACAAGAAACAACACTAAACCCCTAACAACAAACACTAACCCCCTAACAACAAACAACACTAAACCCCTAACAAGAAACTAACCTAACCCTGTAACAACAAACAACCCTAACCTCCTAACAACAAACCACCTTAACCCCCTAACAACAAACAACCCTAAACCCCTAACAACAAAGAATCCTAACCCCCTAACAACCAAGAACTCTCACCCCCAACCACAAACAACACTAACACCCTAACCACAAACAACACTAACACCCTAACAACAAAAACTACTAAACCCCAAAAAGAAACAACCCTAAACCCCTAACAAGAAACACTAACCCCCTAGCAACAAACCACACTAAACCCCTAACAAGAAACTAACCTAACCCCGTAACAACAAACAACCCTAACCTCCTAACAACAAACAACCTTAAACCCCTAACAACAAACAACACTAAACCTCTAACAACAAACAACACTAACACCCTAACAACAAAAAACACTAAACCCCAACAAGAAACAAGACAAAGCCCCTAAAAACAAACACTAACCCCCTAACAACAAACAACACTAAACCCCTAACAAGAAACTAACCTAACCCTGTAACAACAAACAACCCTAACCTCCTAACAACAAACATCCCTAACCCCCTAACAAACAACAACACTAACCCCCTAACCACAAACAACACTAATACCCTAACAACAAAAACTACTAAACCCCAACAAGAAACAACCCTAAACCCCTAACAACAAACACTAACCCCCTAACAACAAACAACACTAAACCTCTAACAAGAAACTAACCTAACCCCATAACAACAAACAACCCTAACCTCCTAACAACAAACAACCTTAAACCCCCAACAACAAACAACCCTAAACCCCTAACAACAAACAACACTAACACCCTAACTACAAAAACCACTAAACCCCAACAAGAAACAACACTAAACCTCTAACAACAAACACTAACCCCCTAACAACAAACAACACTAAACCCCTAACAAGAAACTAACCTAACCCTGTAACAACAAACAGCCCTAACCTCCTACCAACAAACCACCTTAACCCCCTAACAACAAACAACCCTAAACCCCTAACAACAAACAATCCTAACCCCCTAACAACCAACAACTCTCACCCCCTAACCACAAACAACACTAACACCCTAACCACAAACAACACTAACCCCGTAAGAACAAACAACACTAACCCCCTAAGCACAAACAACACTAACACCCTAACAACAAAAACTACTAAACCCCAAAAAGAAACAACCCTAAATCACTAACAACAAACACTAACCCCCTAACAACAAACAACACTAAACCCCTAACAAGAAACTAACCTAACCCCGTAACAACAAACAACCCTAACCTCCTAACAACAAACAACCTTAAACCCCTAACAACAAACAACACTAAACCCCTAACAACAAACAAAACTAACACCCTAACAACAAAAAACACTAAACCCCAACAAGAAACAACACTAAACCCCTAACAACAAACACTAACCCCATAACAACAAACAACACTAAACCCTTAACAAGAAACTAACCTAACCCTGTAACAAAAAACAACCCTAACCTCCTAACAACAAACAACCTTAACCCCCTAACAACAAACAATCCTAACCCTCTAACAACCAACAACGCTCACCCCCTAACCACAAACAACACTAACACCCTAACCACAAACAACACTAACCCCGTAAGAACAAACAACACTAACCCCGTAACAACAAACAACACTAACACCCTAACAACAAAAACTACTAAACCCCAACAAGAAACAGCCCTAAACCCCAACAACAAACACTAACCCCCTAACAACAAGCAACACTAAACCCCTAACAAGAAACTAACCTAACCCTGTAACAACAAACAACCCTAACCTCCTAACAGCAAACAACCTTAAACCCCTAACAACAAACAACCCTAAACCCCTAACAACAAACAACACTAACACCCTAACAACAAAAACCACTGAACCCCAACAAGAAACAACACTAAACCCCTAACAACAAACACTAACCCCCAACAACAAACAACACTAAACCCCTAACAAGAAACTAACCTAACCCTGTAAAAACAAACAACCCTAACCTCCTAACAACAAACAACCCTAAGCCCCTAACAAACAACAACACTAATCCCCTAACCACAAACAACACTAACACCCTAACAACAAAAACTACTAAACCCCAACAAGAAACAACCCTAAACCCCTAACAACAAACACTAACCCCCTAACAACAAACAACACTAAACCCCTAACAAGAAACTAACCTAACCCCGTAACAACAAACAACCCTAACCTCCTAACAGCAAACAACCTTAAACCCCTAACAACAAGCAACCCTAAACCGCTAACAACAAACAACACTAACACCCTAACACCAAAAACCACTAAACCCCAACAAGAAACAACACTAAACCCCTAACAACAAACACTAACCCCCTAACAACAAACAACACTAAACCCCTAACAAGAAACTAACCTAACCCCGTAACAACAAACAACCCTAACCTCCTAACAACAAACAACCTTAAACCCCTAACAACAAACAACCCTAAACCCCTAACAACAAACAACACTAACACCCTAACAACAAAAACCACTAAACCCCAAAAAGAAACAACACTAAACCCCTAACAACAAACACTAACCCCCTAACAACAAACAACACTAAACCCCTAACAAGAAACTAACCTAACCCTGTAACAACAAACAACCCTAACCTCCTAACAACAATCAACCTTAACCCCTAACAACAAACAACCTTAAACCCCTAACAACAAAGAATCCTAACCCCCTAACAACCAACAACGCTCACCCCCTAACCACAAACAGCACTAACACCCTAACCACAAACAACACTAACCCCGTAAGAACAAACAACACTAACCCCCTAACAACAAACAACACTAACACCCTAACAAGAAAAACTACTAAACCCCAAAAAGAAACAACCCTAAACCCCTAACAACAAACACTAACCCCCTAACAACAAACAACACTAAATCCCTAACAAGAAACTAACCTAACCCCGTAACAACAAACAACCCTAACCTCCTAACAACAAACAACGCTCACCCCCAAACCAAAAACAACACTAACCCCGTAAGAACAAACAACACTAACCCCCTAACAACAAACAACACTAACACCCTAACAACAAAAACTACTAAACCCCAACAAGAAACAACCCTAAACCCCTAACAACAAACACTAACCCCCTAACAACAAACAACACTAAACCCCTAACAAGAAACTAACCTAACTCCGTAACAACAAAGAACCCTAACCTCCTAACAACAAACAACCTTAACCCCTAACAACAAACAACCCTAAACCCCTAACAACAAACAACACTAACACCCTAACAACAAACACCCTAACCCCTAAAAACCAAAAACACTAACCCACTAACAGTAAACAACCCTATCCAACTAACAACAAACAACCCTAACACCCTAACAACAAACAACACTAACCCTCTAACAACAAACAACCCTAACCCCTAACATCAAACAACACTAACCCCGTAACAACAAACAACCCTAACCCCCTAACAACAAACATTCCTATCCCCCTAACAACCAACAACACTAACCCCATAACCACAAACACCACTAACACCCTAACAACAAAAACCACTCAACTCCAACAAGAAACAACCCTAAAGCCCTAACAACAAACAATACTAACCCCCTAACAACACACATCCCTAACCAAACAACAAACAACCCTATCCCACTAACAACAAACAACCCTAACACCCTAACAACAAACACTAACCCCCTAACAACAAACAACCCTAAACCCCTAACATCAAACACTAACCCCGTAAAAACAAACAACCCTAACCCCCAAACAACAAAGAGCCCTAACCCCCTAACAACAAACAATCCTATCCCCCTAACAACCAACAACACTAACCCCCTAACCACAAACAACACTAACACCCTAACAACAAGAACCACTAAACCCGAACAAGAAGCAACCCTAAACCCCTAACAACAAACAACACTAACCCCCTAAAAACACACAACCCTAACCAGACAACAAACAACACTAACCCACTAACAACAAACAACACTAACCCCCTAACAAGTAACTACCCTAACCCCGTAACAACAAACAACCCTAACCCCTAACAACAAAGAACCCTAACCCCCTAACAACCAACAGTACTAACCCCCTAAGCAAAAACACTAACACCCTAACAACAAAACCCACTAAACCACAAGAAACAACCCTAAACACCTAACAACAAATAACACTAACCTCCTAACCACAAACAACACTAACACCCTAACAACAACCATCCCTAACCCCCTAGCAACAAACAACCCTAACCAAACAACAAAGAACCCTAACCGACTAACAACAAACAACACTAAACCCCTAACAAGAAACTACCTTAAACCCGAAACAACAAACAACCCTAACCCCCTAACAACGAACAACCGTAAACACCTAACAACAAACAACACTAACCCCCTAACAACAAACAACCCTAACCCCCTAACAACAAACAACCCTAACCCCCTAAACAACCAACAACACTAAGCCCCTAACCACCAACAGCACTAACCCAGTAAAAACATAAAACACTAACCACCTAAGAACAACCACTACGTATCCCCTGAAAAAAAACAGCACTAACCCCGTAACAAGAAAGAACCCAAATCCTCTAACAACAAACAACTCTAACCCCCTAACAACAAACAACTCTGAACCCCTGACAACAAACACCACTAACCCACTAACAACAAAAAACACTAAACCCCTAACATCAAACAACACTAACCCCCTAACAACAAACAAAACTAACACCCTAACAACAAACAACACTAACACCCTAACAACAAAAACCACTAAACCCCAGCAAGAAACAACCCTAAACCCCTAAATACAAACAGCACTAACCCCCTAACCACAAACAACACTAACAGCCTAACAACAAAAAAAACTAAACCTCAACAAGAAACAACCCCAAACTCCTAAATAGAAACAACACTAACCACCTACCAACAACCTAACCCGCTAACAACAAACAACCCTAACCGCCAACAACAAACTACTCTAACCCACTAACAATAAACAACCCTAAGCCCCTAACAACAAAGAACCCTAACTCTCTAACAAGAAATAACACTAACCCCCTAACAACAAAAAACACTAACCCCCTAACAACAAACACCACTAACCCCCTAACAACAATCCTAACAACCTAACAACAAACAACACTAACCCCCTAAAAATAAACTACTCTAAACCCCTAACGACAAACAACCCTAACCCCCTAACAACAAACAACCCTAAACCCCTAACAACAAACAACCCTAACCTCCTAACAACAAACAACCTTAACCCCCTAACAACAAACAACCCTAAACCACTAACAACAAACAATCCTAACCCCCTAACAACCAACAACGCTCACCCCCTAACCACAAATAACACTAACACCCTAACCACAAACAACACTAACCCCGTAAGAACAAACAACACTAACCCAGTAACAACAAACAACACTAAAACCCTAACAACAAAAACTACTAAACCCCAACAAGAAACAACCCTAAACCCCTAACAACAAACACTAACCCCCTAACAACAAACAACACTAAACCCCTAACAAGAAACTAACCTAACCCCGTAACAACAAACAACCCTAACCTCCTAACAACAACCTTAAACCCCGAACAACAAACAACCCTAAACCCCTAACAACAAACAACACTAACACCCTAACAACAAAAACCACTAAACCCCAACAAGAAACAACACTAAACCCCTAACAACAAACACTAACCCCCTAACAACAAACAACACTAAACCCCTAACAAGAAACTAACCTAACCCTGTAACAACAAACAACCCTAACCTCCTAACAACAAACAACCTTAACCCCCTAACAACAAACAACCCTAAACCCCTAACAACAAACAATCCTAACCCCCTAACAACCAACAACTCTCACCCCCTAACCACAAACAACACTAACACCCTAACAACAAAAACTACTAAACCCCAACAAGAAACAACCCTAAACCCCTAACAACAAACACTAACCCCCTAACAGCAAGCAACACTAAACCCCTAACAAGAGACTAACCTAACCCCGTAACAACAAACAACCCTAACCTCCTAACAACAAACAACCTTAAACCCCTAACAACAAACAACCCTAAACCCCTAACAACAAACAACACTAACACCCTAACAACAAAAAACACTAAACCCCAACAAGAAACAACACTAAACCCCTAACAACAAACACTAACCCCCTAACAACAAACAACACTGAACCCCTAACAAGAAACTAACCTAACCCTGTAACAACAAACAACCCTAACCTCCTAACAAAAAACAACCCTAACCCCCTAACAAACAACACTAAGCCCCTAACCACAAACAACACTAATACCCTAACAACAAAAACTACTAAACCCCAACAAGAAACAACCCTAAACCCCTAACAACAAACACTAACCCCCTAACAACAAACAACACTAAACCCCTAACAAGAAACTAACCTAACCCCGTAACAACAAACAACCCTAACCTCCTAACAGCAAACAACCTTAAAACCCTAACAACAAACAACCCTAAACCCCTAACAACAAACAACACTAACACACTAACAACAAAAAACACTAAACGCCAACAAGAAACAACACTAAACCCCTAACAACAAACACTAACCCCCTAAAAAGAAACAACACTAAACCCCTAACAAGAAACTAACCTAACCCTGTAACAACAAACAACCCTAACCTCCTAACAACAAACAACCCTAACGCCCTAACAAACAACAACACTAACCCCCTAACAACAAACAACACTAACCCCCAAACAACAAACAACCCTAACCCCTAAAAACCATAAACACTAACCCACTAACAATAAACAACCCTAACCCACTATCAACAAACAACCCTAACACCCTAACAACAAACAGCACTAACCCCCGAACAACAAACAACCCTAACCCCTAACATCAAACAGCACTAACCCCGTAACAGCAAACAACCCTAACCCCCAAGCAACAAACAACCCTAACCCCCTAACAACAAACAATCCTATCCCCCAACAACCAACAACACTAACCCCCTAACCACAAACAACACTAACACCCTAACAACAAAAACCACTAAACCCCTACAAGAAATAACCCTAAACCCCTAACAACAAACAACACTAACCCCCTAACAACACACAACCCTAACGAAACAACAAACAACCCTAATCCACTAACAACAAACAACCCTAACACCCTAACAACAAACAACACTAAACCCCTAACAACAAACAACCCTAAACCCCTAACGTCAAACAACACTAACCCCGTAACAAAAAACAACCCTAACCCCCAAACAACAAACAACCCTAACCCCCTAACAACATAGAACCCTAACTCTGTAACAAGAAACAACACTTACGCCAACAACAAAAAACACTAACCCCCTAACAACAAACACCACTAACCCCCTAACAACAATCCTAAAAACCTAACAACAAACAACACTAACCCCCTAAAAATAAACTACACTAAACCCCTAACAACGAACAAACCTAACCCCCTAACAACAAACAACCCTAAACCCCTAAGAACAAACAACCCTAACCTTCCAACAACAAACAACCCTAACCCCCAATCAACCAACAACACTAACCCCCTAACCACAAACAACACTAACACCCTAACAACAAAAACTACTAAACCCCAACAAGAAACAACCCTAAACCCCTAACAACAAGCACTAACCCCCTAACAATAAACAACACTAAACCCCTAACAAGAGACTAACCTAACCCCGTAACAACGAACAACCCTAACCTCCTAACAACAAACAACCTTAAACCCCTAACAACAAACAACCTTAAACCCCTAACAACAAACAACACTAACACCCTAACAACAAAAACCACTAAACCCCAACAAGAAACAAGACTAAACCCCTAACAACAAACACTAACCCCCTAACAACAAACAACACTAAACCCCTAACAAGAAACTAACCTAAACCCGTAACAACAAACAACCCTAACCTCCTAACAACAAACAACCTTAAACCCCTAACAACAAACAACCCTAAACCCCTAACAACAAACAACACTAACACCCTAACAACAAAAAACACTAAACCCCAACAAGAAACAACACTAAACCCCTAACACCAAACACTAACCCCCTAACAACAAACAACCCTAACCTTCTAACAACAAACAACCCTGACCCCCTAACAACCAACAACACTAACCCCCTAACCACAAACAACACTAACACCCTAACAAGAAAAACCACTAAACCCCAACAGGAAACAACACTAAACGCCTAAGAAAAAACAACAATAATCCCCTAACAACAAACAACACGAAACCAATAACAAGAAACTACACTAAACCCGTAACAACAAACAACACTAACCCCGTAACAACAAACATCCCTAACCCCCAAACAACAAACAACCCTAACCACCTAACAACAAAGAATCCTTACCCCCTAACAACCAACAACACTAACACCCTAACCAAAAACAACACTAACACCCGAAAAACAAAAACCACTAAACCCCAAGAAGAAACAACCCTAAACCCCTAACAAACAACACTAACCCCCTAACAACACACAACCCTAACCAAACAACAAACAACCCTAACCCACTAACAACAAACAACACTAACCCGCTAAAAAGAACCTACCCTAACCCCGTAACAACAAACAACCCTAACCCCTAACAACAAACAACCCTAACCCCCTAACAACAAACAACCCTAAACCGCTAACATCAAAGAACACTAACACCCTACCAAAAAATAACCCTAACCCCCTAACAACAAACAACACTAACCCCCAAACAACAAACACCCTAACCCCTAAAAACCAAAAACACTAACCCACTAACAGCAAACAACCCTATCCAACTAACAACAAACAACCCTAACACCCTAAGAACAAACAACACTAACCCTCTAACAACAAACAACCCTAACCCCTAACATCAAACAACACTAACCCCGTAACAACAAACAACCCTAACCCCCTAACAACAAACATTCCTATCCCCCTAACAACCAACAACACTAACCCCATAACCACAAACACCACTAACACCCTAACAACAAAAACCACTCAACTCCAACAAGAAACAACCCTAAAGCCCTAACAACAAACAATACTATCCCCCTAACAACACACATCCCTAACCAAACAACAAAGAACCCTATCCCACTAACAACAAACAACCCTAACACCCTAACAACAAACACTAACCCCCTAACCACAAACAACCCTAAACCCCTAACATCAAACAACACTAACCCCGTAAAAACAAACAACCCTAACCCCCAAACAACAAAGAGCCCTAACCCCCTAAAAACAAACAATCCTATCCCCCTAACAACCAACAACACTAACCCCCTAACCACAAACAACACTAACACCCTAACAACAAGAACCACTAAACCCGAACAAGAAGCAACCCTAAACCCCTAACAACAAACAACACTAACCCCCTAAAAACACACAACCCTAACCAGACAACAAACAACACTAACCCACTAACAACAAACAACACTAACCCCCTAACAAGTAACTACCCTAACCCCGTAACAACAAACAACCCTAACCCCTAACAACAAAGAACCCTAACCCCCTAACAACCAACAGTACTAACCCCCTAAGCAAAAACACTAACACCCTAACAACAAAACCCACTAAACCACAACAAGAAACAACCCTAAACCCCTAACAACAAATAACACTAACCTCCTAACAACAAACAACACTAACACCCTAAGAACAACCATCCCTAACCCCCTAGCAACAAACAACCCTAACCAAACAACAAAGAACCCTAACCGACTAACAACAAACAACACTAAACCCCTAACAAGAAACTACCTTAAACCCGAAACAACAAACAACCCTAACCCCCTTACAACGAACAACCGTAAACACCTAACAACAAACAACACTAAATCCCTAACAACAAACAACCCTAACCCCCTAACAACAAACAACCCTAACCCCCTAAACAACCAACAACACTAACCCCCTAACCACCAACAGCACTAACCCAGTAAAAACATAAAACACTAACCACCTAAGAACAACCACTAGGTATCCCCTGAAAACAAACAGCACTAACCCCGTAACAAGAAAGAACCCAAATCCTGTAACAACAAACAACTCTAACCCCCTAACAACAAACAACTCTGAACCCCTGACAACAAACACCACTAACCCACTAACAAAAAAAAACACTAACCCCCTAACAAGAAACTACCCTAAACCCTAAAACCAAAAACACTAACCCCCTAACAACAAACAACCCTAACACCCTAACAACAAACAACACTAACCCCCTAACAACAAACAACACTAAACCCATAACATCAAACAACACTAACCCCCTAACAACAAACAACACTAACACCCTAACAACAAACAACACTAACACCCTAACAACAAAAACCACTAAACCCCAGCAAGAAACAACCCTAAACCCCTAAATACAAACAACACTAACCCCCTAACCACAAACAACACTAACAGCCTAACAGCAAAACCCACTAAACCCCAACAAGAAACAACCGTATACACCTAACAACAAATAACACTAACCTCCTAACAACAAACAACACTAACACCCTAACAACAACCACTCCTAACCCCCTAGCAACAAACAACCCTAACCAAACAACAAACAACCCTAACCGACTAACAATAAACAACACTAAACCCCTAACAAGAAACTACCTTAAACCCGAAACAACAAACAACCCTAACCCCCTAACAACCAACAACCGTAAACACCAAACAACAAACACCACTAACCCACTAACAACAAACAACATTAACCCCCTAACAAGAAACTACCCTAACCCCTAAAAAAAAAAACACTAACCCCCGAACAACAAACAACCCTAACACCCTAACAACAAACAACACTAACCCCCTAACAACAAACAACACTAAACCCCTAACAAGAAACTAACCTAACCCTGTAACAACAAACAGCCCTAACCTCCTAACAACAAACCACCTTAACCCCCTAACAACAAACAACCCTAAACCCCTAACAACAAACAACCCTAAACCCCTAACAACAAAAAAAACTAACACCCTAACAACAAAAAACACTAAACCCCAACAAGAAACAACACTAAACCCCTAACAACAAACATTAACCCCCTAACAACAAACAACAGTAAACCCCTAACAAGAAACTACCCTAACCCTTTAACAACAAACAACCCTAACCTCCTAACAACAAACAACCTTAACCCCCTAACAACAAACAACCCTAAACCCCTAACAACAAACAATCCTAACCCCCTAACAACCAACAACGCACACCCCCTATCCACAAACAACACTAACACCCTAACCACAAACAACACTAACCCCGTAAGAACAAACAACACTAACCCCCTAACAACAAACAACACTAACACCCTAACAACAAAAACTACTAAACCCCAACAAGAAACAACCCTAAACCCCTAACAACAAACATTAACCCCCTAACAACAAACAACACTAAACCCCGAACAAGAAACTAACCTAACCCCGTAACAACAAACAACCCTAACCTCCTAACAACAAACAACCTTAAACCCCTAACAACAAACAACCCTAAACCCCTAACACCAAACACTAACACCCTAACAACAAAAACCACTAAACCCCAACAAGAAACAACACTAAACCCCTAACAACAAAGAACCCTAACACTCTAACAAGAAACAACACTAACCCCCTAACAACAAAAAACACTAACCCCCTAACAACAAACACCACTAACCCCCTAACAACAATCCTAACAACCTAACAACAAACAACACTAACCCCCTAAAAATAAACTACACTAAACCCCTAACAACAAACAACCTTAAAACCCTAACAACAAACAACACTAAACCCATAACAACAAACAACCCTATCCTTCTAACAACAAACAACCCTAACCCCCTAACAAACAACAACACTAACCCCCTAACCACAAACAACACTAACACCCTAACAACAAAAACATCTAAACCCCAACAAGAAACAACACTAAACCGCTAACAACAAACAACAATAATACCCTAACAACAAAAACCACTAAACCCCTAACAAGAAACTACCCTAACCCCGTAACAACAAACAAAACTAAACCTGCAACAAGAAACAACCCTAACCCCCAAACAACAAACAACCCAAACCCCTAACATCAAACAACACTAACCCCATAACAACAAACAACCCTAACCCACTAACAACAAACATTCCTCTCCCCCAACAACCAACAACAATAACCCCCTAACCACAAACAGCACTAACACCCTAACAACAAAAACCACTAAACCCCAACAAGAAACAACTCTAAACCCCTAACAACAAACAACACTAACCCCCTAACAACACACAACCCTATCCAAACAACAAACTACCCAAACCCACCAACAACAAACAACACTAACCCCCTAACAAGAACCTACCCTAACCCCGTAACAACAAACAACCCTAACCCCTAAAAACAAACAACACTAACCCCCTAACAACAAACAACCCTAACCCCCTAACAACAAACAACACTAACCCCCAAACAACAATCAACCCTAACCCCTAAAAACCAAAAACACTAACCCACTAACAACAAAGAACCCTAACCCACTAACAACAAACAACCCTAACACCCTAACAACAAACAACACTAACCCCCTAACAACAAACAACCCTAACCCCTATCATCAAACAACACTAACCCCGTAACAACAAACAACCCTAACCCCCAAACAACAAACAATCCTATCCCCCTAACAACCAACAACACTAACCCCCTAACTGCAAACAACACTAACACCCTAACAACAAAAACCACTAAACCCCAACAAGAAACAACCCTAAACTGCTAACAACAAACAACACTAACCCCCTAACAACACACAACTCTAACCAAACAGCAAACAACCCTAACCCACCAACAACAAACAACACAAACCCCCTAACAAGAACCTACCCTAACCCCGTAACAACAAACAACCCTAACCCCTAACAACAAACAACCCTAACCCCCTAACAACAAACAAACTTAAACCCCTAACATCAAAGAACACTAACACCCTAACAACAAACAACCCTAACACCCTAACAACAAACAACACTAGCCCCCAAACAACAAACAACCCTAACCCCTAAAAACCAAAAATACTAACCCACTAACAGCAAACTAAACTAACCAACTAACAACAAACAACCCTCACACCCTAACAACAAACAACACTAACCCCCTAACAACAAACAACCCTAACCCCTAACATCAAACAACACTAACCCAGTAACAACAAACAACCCTAACCCCCTAACAACAAACATTCCTATCCCCCTAACAACCAACAACACTAACCCCCTAACCACAAACAACTCTAACACCCTAACAACAAAAACCACTAAACCCCAACAAGAAACAACCCTAAACCCCTAACAACAAACAACACTAACCCCCTAACAACACACAACCCTAACCAAACAACAAACAACCCTAACCCACCAACAACAAACAACACTAACCCCATAACAAGAACCAACCCTAACCCCGTAACAACAAAAAACCCTAACCCGTAACAACAAACAACCCTAACCCCCAACAACAAACAACCCTAAACCCCTAACATCAAAGAACACTAACACCCTAACAACAAACGACCCTAACCCCCTAACAACAAACAACACTAACCCCCAAACAACAAACAACCCTAACCCCTAAAAACCAAAAACACTAACCCACTAACAACAAACAACCCTAACCCACTAACAACAAACAACCCTAACACCCTAACAGCAAACAACACTAACCCCCTAACAACAAAAAACCCTAACCCCTAACATCAAACAACACTAACCCCGTAACAACAAACAACCCTAACCCCCAAACAACAAACACTAACCCCCTAACAACAAACAACACTAAACCCCTAACAAGAAACTAACCTAACCCCGTAACAACAAACAACCCTGACCTCCTAACAACAAACCTTAACCCCCTAACAACAAACACCCCTAAACGCCTAACAACAAACAATCCTAACCCCCTGACAACCAACAACGCACACCCCCAACCACAAACAACACTAACACCCTAACCACAAACAACACTAACCCCGTAAGAACAAACAACACTAACCCCCTAACAACAAACAACACTAACACCCTAACAACAAAAACCACTAAACCCCAACAAGAAACAACCCGAAACCCCTAAATACAAAAAGCACTAACCCCCTAACAACAACCCTAACCCCCTAACAACAAACAACCCTAACCCCCAACAACAAACAACTCTAACCCACTAACTACATACAACCCTAATCCCCTAACAACAAAGAAAACTAACTCTCTAACAAGAAACAACACTAACCCCCTAACAACAAAAAACACTAACCCCCTCACAACAAACACCACTAACACCCTAACAACAATCCTAACAACCTAACAACAAACAACACTAACCCCTTAAAACAAACTACCCTAAACCCCTAACAACAAACAACCCTAACCCCCTAACAACCAACAACAGTAAACCCCTAACCACAAACAACACTAACATCCTAACAACAAAAACCACTAAAGTACAACAAGAAACAACCCTAACCCCCTAACAACAAACAACCCTAACCCCCTATACAACCAACAACACTAACCCCGTAACCACCAACAGCACTAACCCAGTAAAAATAAAAAAAAATACTAACCCCCTAACAACAACCAACACTTATCCCCTAAAAACAAACAACACTAACCCCCAACAAGAAAGAACCCAAATCCTCTAACAACAAACAACTCTAACCCCCTAACAACAAAAAACTCTGAACCCCTAACAACAAACAACACTAACCCACTAACAACAAACAACACTAACCCCCTAACAACAAACAACCCTAAGTCTCTAACAACAAACAACCTTCAACCCCTAAAATCCAACAACCCAAAACCCCTAACAACAAAAGTAACCACCTATCAACAAACAACCCTAACCCCATAACAACCAACAACACTAACCCCCATCCACAAACAACACTAACCCCCTAACAACACACAACACTAACCCTCTTACAAAAAAAAATCCTAACCCCCTAACAACAAACAACACTAACCCCTTAACAACAAACATCCCTAACCCACTAACAACAAACAAAACTAACGCCCTAACAAACATTAACCCCCGACCAGAAACAACACAACCCCCCTAACAAAAATCAACCCTAACTCCCTAACAACAAACAACCCTAACCCACTAACAACAAACAACCCTAACACCCTAACAACAAACAACACTAACCCCCTAACAACAAACAACCCTGAACCCCTAACAACAAACAACACTATACCCTTAACAACAAACAACCTTAACCCCCTAACAACAATCAAACCTAACCCCCAAACAACAAACAACCCTAACCCCCAAACAACGAACAACCCTAACCCCCTCACGAAAACAACCCTAAGCCCCTAACAAGCACAACTCTAAACCCCGAAAATACAATCGTAACCCCGTAACAAACACAACCCTAACCCCCTAACAAAGCCTAACAATAACTTTAAACCTGACCATAAGCATAACCCCAAACCCTAGCACTAACTCTAACTCTAAACCTAACACTAACTTAGCCCTGCCCTTTATCGTAAACCTAGCCTTAACCCTAACCTTACCCCTACCCGAACCCTAACTCCATACCTAACCCGAACACTAAACTTGACCCTACTCTAACTTTAACTCTAACGTGACTATTAACTGAAACATCACCCTAACCCTACGCCTAAATCTAACTCGAGCCCTAACCATAACAATTACCCTAAACCCTCGCCTTAACTGTAAACCTAACCCTAACCCTCACCCTAATCCTTAACCGTATCCCCAACCCTAAACCTGACGCTATCCCCAAACTTATCCCTAACCCTAACCCTAATACGAACAGTAACCCAAATCTAACCCTAACCCTAATATTAAACCTAAACTTAAATCTACCCTAACCATAAACCTAACCCTAACACCCTAAACCTAACGTCTAACACCGTCTATAATCCTAACCCTTATCATAACCCTCACCCTTAACCTAAACTTCACACTAACCCTAAACCTAACCTAACGCTGACCCTAGACATAACGCCTAACCCTAACCGAACCCTAAACCTATCCTTAACACTAACCTGAACACAAACCCAAACCCTAGCCCTCACCAGAAAAATAACCCTCACCCTATCCTGAACTTCATCCAAACACTAACCATAACCTTAACCCTAAACCTAGACCTAACCCAAACCCTAACCTCAAACCTAACTCTAAGAATAACGCTAGTCCATCTGTAACCCTAAACTGAACACTTACAATAGCCCTGAACCTAACCCTAAACTTAATCCTAATCCTAAACCTAGACCTAATCCTAACCCTAACCCTAACTCTAACCTTGACCCTAAATAGAACACTAAGTCTAACCCTCAACTTGGACCTAAACCTAAATCTTACCCTACACTTAACCCTAACCCTAAACCTAACCCTCACTCTAACTCTAACCCTAATCATAACACTTACCCTAAACCCTCACCTTAACTGTAAAACTAACCGTAACCCTCACCCTAACCCCTAACCGTATCCCACAACGCTAACCCTAATGCTATCCCTAACCCTAACCCTAACACTAACCTGAAACCCCTGAGCCCTAATGATAAACCTAACCCTAACACAAACCCTAACCCTAACACCAAAGCCTAGCAAAAACCTTAACCCTAACTCTCACCCTAACTCTAACACTAACCCGAAACCTAATCATGAACCTAACCCTAACCCTAAACCAAACCTAACCATGACCAGAAACACAAGGTCTAACCGGAACCCTCACCCAAAACCTAATCCTAAACTACACCTCTAACTCTAACACTTTACCATAACCATAATCCAAACCCTACCCAACCCTAACCCTAAACCTAACCCTCACCCCAACCACAACGCCTAACACAACCATAACCCTTACCCTAACCGTAACACTAAACTTAACCCTAACCTTAAATCTAACCCTAACCCTAAAACTAAACACAACCCATGAACTTAACCCTAACCCTGAACATAACCTTAACACTAACCTGAAAACAAGCCCAAACCTTAGCCATAACCCTAACCCTCACCCTGTCTTAAACTTCACCCTATCCCTAACCTAAAACTCACCCTGACTTTAACCCTAACCCTACCCCTAAACCTAACCCTCACCTTAACCTTGGCCCACCTGTAACCCTAAACCTAACCCTTACAATAACTCTGACCCTAATCCTCGCCCTAAACCTAATTCTAATCCTAACCCTGACCCTAACCCTAACCTAACCTCAACCCTATCTTTAAGCCTACCATAATCTTAAACCTAACCCTAACCCTTAACCCTAACTCTAACCCTAACCCTAGCCCTAACCCTAATCTTAACTGTAACACTTTCCCAAAATCCTCATCTTAACTGTAAATGTAACTCTAACTCTTACCCTAACCCTAAACTTAACCCTAATTATAACCCTAACCTAAACCTAACTGAAATGCTAACCCTTAACCGTAACTCTAACGCTAATCCTTAGCCTAAACCTAACCTTAACCCTAAACCTAACCCTAACCACTGACCCTAACTCTAACCCTAAGCCTAAGCCGAACCCGAACCCTTAACCAAAATTTCACCCTAAGCATAACACTAAGCCTACCCTAACTTCATTCAAACCCTAACCCTAAGCAAAACTAACACTAACACTAAACCTAACCCTAACCCTAAACCTAACCCTAACCCTGACTCTAACCTGAACCCAAACCCCTAACCCTAACCCTCTCGCAGAACATAAATTCACTGTAACCCTAAACACTAAATCTCCCCAACCCTGACCCTAACCATAAACATAATCCCAACACTAAACTTAAACCTAACCCTGACTCTAACTCTAACTTTAACCCTAAAACTTACCCTACACACGCAGTTTGAATGGAAACCTAGCACTATCCCTCACCCTAACATCTAAACCTAACCCCAACCCTGAACCCAACCCTATCTCTAACTAAAAACTAGTCCTAAACCTAACTATGACTTAACCCTAACACTTACCCTAACTCTAAACCTGACCTTAACCCTAAACTTAATTCTAACCTTAACCCTAACCCTAACCCCAACACTAACCCTAAGCTCAACACTCACCCTTAACTTAAACTTCACCCTAACCCTAACCCTAAACCAAACACTAACCCTAACCCTAAACCTAACCTTAAACCTGACCCTAACATTAACCCAAACACTTAACGCTAAACCTAACACTAAGCCTAACCCTAAACATAACCCTAACCTTAACCTAAACACCAAAGCCTAATCCTAACCCTCATCCTTAACCTAAACTTCACCCTAAACCTAAGCCTAACCCTAACCCTAAAATTACACCTAACCCTAAACTATCCTCTAACTCTCGCCCTAACCCTAACTCTAACCCTAACCCTGGTAAACCCTGGTAGTAACACCCTAAAACATCAGCTTAACTGTAAATGTAACACTAAGCCTCACACAAACCCCTAACCCTTTCCCTAACCCTATCACTCATCCTAACCCTAACCCTGACCTAAACTTAATCCTTACCCTAACCCTAAACTTAACGCTAACCTTAACTCTACCCTAAACCTAACAATAACTCTAAACCGGACCCTAACCCTAACCCTAAACCCTAGATCTAACTCGAACTCTAAACCTAACCCTAACCCTAACCTGGCCCCACCCTTTACAGTAAAGCTAGCCTTAACCCTAACCTTACCCCTACCCTAACCCTAAACCTAACCCTTACAATATCAATAACCCCTAGCAGGGTCCTGCCTAGTCTCTCCCACCTCATCACTCCTTACAAAGAGCCCTGCTTTGTCTCTCCCACATCCTCACTCCCTAAGCAGGGCTCTGCCTGTCCTCTCCCACCTCCTCACTCTCTATGCAGGACTCTGCCTTGTTCTCCCACCTCTTCACTCCCTACACAGGGCCCTGGCTAGTGTCTCCCATCTTCTCACTCCATACACAGCTTTCTGCCTGTTCTTTCCCACTTCCTCACTTCCTACACGGAGCCCTGCCTGGTCTCTCCCACCTCCTCACTCCCTACACCAGTCCCTGCCTGATCTCTCCTACCTCCTCACTCCCTGCACAGGGCCCTGCCTGGTCTCTCCCACATCCTTACTCCATACAAAGGGACTTGCCTGATCTCTGGCCTCCTCACTCCCTGCACAGAGCCCTGCCTGGTCTCTCCCACCTCCTCACTCCCTACACAGGTCCCTGACTGGCCTCTCTCACCTCCTCACTCCCTTTACAGGGCCCTGATGATCTCTCCCACCTCCTCACTCCCTAAACAGGGCCCTGCCTGGCCTCTCCCACATCCTCAATTCACACAGGGCCCTGCCTCCTCTCTCTCACATCCTGACTGCACACACAGGGCCCTAACTGGTCCCTCCCACCTTCTCCATCCCTACACAGGTCTCTGCATGGTTCTCCCACCTCCCCATTCCCTACAAGGGTCTCTGCCTGTTCTCTCCCACCTCTTCAATCCCTAGACAGGGCCCTGCCTCTTCTCTCCCACTTCCTCACTCCCTACTCAGGGCCCTGCCTGGTATTTCTAACCTCCTCAGGCCATACACAGGGCCCTGCCTGGTCTCTCCCAAATCCTCACTCCCTACACAGGACTCTGCCTGGTCTCTCCCAACACCTCACTCCCTACAAAGGGCCCTGCCTGGAATCTCCCACCTCCTCACACCCTACCCAGGGTCCTGCCTAGTCAATCCCACCTCCTCACTCCCTACGCAGGGCTCTGCCTGTCCTCTCTCGCCTTCTCACTCCCTACGCAGGACTCTGCCTGGTTCTCCACCTCTTCGCTCCCTACACAGGGCCTTGCCTGGTCTCTCCCACATCCTTACTCCATACAAAGGGACTTGCCTGATCTCTGGCCTCCTCACTCCCTGCACAGAGCCCTGCCTGGTCTCTCCCAACTCCTCACTCCCTATTCAGGTCTCTGAATGTTTCTCCCACCTCTTCACTCCCTACACAGGGCCCTGCCTGCTGTCTTCCATCTTCTCACTCCCTACACAAGTTTCTGCCTATTCTCTCTCACCCCCTCACTTGCTAAACACAGTCCTGCCTGTTCTTTCCCACCTCCTGACTCAGTACACAGGTCTCTGCCTGGTCTCTTCCAACTCCTCACTCCCTAGACAGGGCCCTGCCTGGTCTCTGCCACCTCCTCACTCCCTACACAGGTCTCTGACTGCTCCCTGCCACCTCCTCACTCCCTACACAGGGCCCTGCCTGGTATCTCCCACCTCCTCACTCCCTACACAGGGCTCTGTCTTTTCTCTCCCACCTCCTCAGTCCCTACACAGGTATCTGGGTGGTCTCTCCCACCTCCTCACTCCCTTTACAGGGCCCTGATGATCTCTCCCACCTCCTCACTCCCTAAACAGGACCCTGCCTGGTCTCTCCACCTCCTTACTCCCTGCACAGGGCTCTGGCTAGTCTCTCCTACATCCTCACTCTTTATACAGCATCCTACCTGGTCTCTCTCACCTCCTCACTCCCTATGCAGGTCTCTGCCTGGTCTCTCCCACCTCCTCACTCCCTACACAGGTCCCTGACTGGCCTCTCTCACCTCCTCACTCCCTTTACAGGGCCCTGATGATCTCTCCCACCTCCTCACTCCCTAAACAGGGCCCTGCCTGGCCTCTCCCACATCCTCAATTCACACAGGGCCCTGCCTCCTCTCTCTCACATCCTGACTGCACACACAGGGCCCTAACTGGTCCCTCCCACCTTCTCCATCCCTACACAGGTCTCTGCATGGTTCTCCCACCTCCCCATTCCCTACAAGGGTCTCTGCCTGTTCTCTCCCACCTCTTCAATCCCTAGACAGGGCCCTGCCTCTTCTCTCCCACTTCCTCACTCTCTACTCAGGGCCCTGCCTGGTATTTCTAACCTCCTCAGGCCATACACAGGGCCCTGCCTGGTCTCTCCCAAATCCTCACTCCCTACACAGGACTCTGCCTGGTCTCTCCCAACACCTCACTCCCTACAAAGGGCCCTGCCTGGAATCTCCCACCTCCTCACACCCTACCCAGGGTCCTGCCTAGTCAATCCCACCTCCTCACTCCCTACGCAGGGCTCTGCCTGTCCTCTCTCGCCTTCTCACTCCCTACGCAGGACTCTGCCTGGTTCTCCACCTCTTCGCTCCCTACACAGGGCCTTGCCTGGTCTCTCCTACCTCCTCACTCCCTACACAGTTCTCTGCCTGTTCCCTCCCATTCCTCAATCCCTACACAGGTCTCTGGGTGGTCTTTCCCACCTCCTTACTACATACACAGGTGTTAGCCTGTTTTCTCCCTCCTCCTCACTCCCTACACAGGGCCCTGATGTTCTCTCGCACCTGCTCACTCCCTAAACAAGCCACTGCCTGGTCTCTCCACCTCCTTACTCCCTCCACAGGGCCCTGCCTGGTCTCTCCCACCTCCTCACTCCCTACACAGGGCCATGCCTGGCCTCTCCCACCTCCTCACTCCCTACACAGGGCTCTGCCTGGTCTCTATCACCCCCTCACTCCCTACACAGGGTCCTGCCTTACCTCTCCCACCTCCTCAGTCCCTGCACTGTGTTTCTGGCTGTTATCTCCCTTCTTCTCACTCCCTACACAGGGCTGTGCTTGTTCTCTCCCATCTCCTCACTCCCTATACAGGGCCCTGCCTGGTGTATCCCATCTGCTCACTTCCTGCACAGGGCCCTGATGATCTCTCCTACATCCTCACTCCCTACACAGGGCCCTGCCTGGCATCTCCACCTCCTTACTCCCTACACACAGACCTGCCTGGTCTCTTCCACATCCTCACTCTGTACACAGGGTCCTACCTGGTCTCTCCCACCTCCTCACTCCCTACACAGGGCCCTGCCTGGTCTCTCCTAACACCTCACTTCCTACACAGGGCTCTGCCTGATCTCTCCCACATCCTGACTCCCTACTCAGGTATCTGGGTGGTCTCTCCCAACTCCTCACTGTGTATGCAGGGCCTTACCTGTTCTCTATCACCTCCTCACTCCCTACACAGGGCCCTGATGGTCTCTCCCACCTCCTCACTCCCTACACAGGGTCCTGCCTGGTCTCTCCCACTTCCTCAATCCCTACACAGGTCCCTGACTGGTATCTCCACCACCTTACTTCCTACACACAGCCTTGCCTGTTCTCTTCCACATCCTCACTCTGTACACAGGGTCCTACCTGGTCTCTCTCACCTCATCACTCCCTACACAGGGCCCTGCCTGGTCTCTCCTAACACCTCACTCCCTACACAGGGCTCTGCCTGGCCTCTCCCACCTCCTCACTCCCTACACAGGGCCCGGCCTGGTCTCTCCTTCTTCTCAATCCCTACACAGGTCTCTGCCTCTTCTCTCCAAGATACTCACTCCCTACACTGGGCCCTGCCAGGTCTCTCCCACCTCCTCAGTCCCTTCACAGGTCTTTGCCTGGTCTCTCCCACATCTCTGCCTCTTCTCTCCTGCATCCTCACTCCCAACATAGGGCCCTGCCTGGTCTCTCCCACCTTCTCACTCCCTACACAGGACGCTGCCTGGCCTCTCCCACCTCCTCAGGACCTACACAGGTCCCTGCCTGGTCTCTTCCAGCTCCTCACTCCCTACACAGGTGTCTGCCTGGATTCTCCCACCTCCTCACTCCTTACACAGGGCCCTGCCTGCTATGTCCCTCCTCCTCACTCCCTACAGAGGGCCCTGCCTGGTGTCTCCCTTCTGCTTACTCCCTACATATGTCTCTGTCTCTTCTCTGCCACCTCCTCACTCTCTACACAGGGCCCTGCCTGATCTCTGGCACATTCTCACTCCCTACACAGGACCTGTGTGGTCTCTCCCAACACCTCACTCCCTCCACAGGGCCCTGCCTGGATGCTCCCTCCCCCTCACACCCTGCACAGGGTCCTGCTTGGTCTCTCCCACCTCATCACTCCTTACACAGGGCCTGCCTGGTCTCTCCCATCTCCTCACTCCCTATACTTGGCTCTGCCTGGTCTCTCCCATCTCCTCACTCCCTAAGCAGGACTCTGCCTGGGTCTCCCTCTTCTTCACTCCCTACACAGGGCCCTGTCTGGTGTCTCCCATCTTCTCTATGCACAGAGCCCTGCCTGGTCTGTCCCACCTCCTCACTCCCTACACTCTTCTCTGCCTGTTCTCTCCCACCTCCTAACTCCCTGCACAGGGCCCTGCCTGGTCTCTCCCATATCCTTACTCCATACAGGGACATGCCTGATCTCTGGCCAACTCACTCCCTACAGAGGGCCCTTCCTGGTCTCTCCCATCTCCTCACTCCCTATGCAGGTCTCTGAATGGTTCTCCCACCTCTTCACTCCCTACACAGGGCCCTGCCTGCTCTCTACCATCTTCTCAATCCCTACACAGGTTTCTGCCTATTCTCTCCCACCTCCTCACTCCCTACACAGGTCTCTGCCTGGCCTCTCCCACTTCCTCACTCCCTACACAGGTCCCTGCTTCGTCTCTCCCACCTCATCACTCCTTACACAGGGCCCTGCCTGGTCTCTCCTACATTCTCACTCTTTACACAGCATCCTACCTGGTCTCTCTCACCTCCTCACTCCCTATGCAGGTCTCTGCCTGGTCTCTCCTAAGGCCTAACTCCCTACTCAGGTCCCTGCCTGACCTCTCCCACCTCCTCACTCCCTAGACATGGCCGTGCCTGGTTGCTCCCAGCCCCTCACTCCCTACTCAGGGCCCCGCCTTTTCTCTCCCACCTCCTCCATCCCTGTAAAGGTCTCTGCCTGCTCTGTCCCACCTCCTTACTCCCTACAGAGTTCTCTGCCTGTTCTCTTCCACATCCTCACTCCTTACACAGGGCCCTTCCTGGTCCCTCCCACCTCCTCACTTCCTACACCTGTCCCTGCCTGGTCTCTTCCATCTCCTCTCTCCCTACTCAGGGCCCTGCCTGGTCTCACCCACCTCCTCACTCCCTACAAAGGTCTCTGTCTGGTCTCTCAGCTCTTCACTCCCTACACAGGTTTCTGTCTCTTTTGTCCCACCATCTTACTCCCTATACAGTGCCCTGCCTGGTCTCTCACTCTCTATACAGGGCCCTGCATGGTCTCTCCCACCTCCTGACTCCCTTCACAGTGCCCCATAGAGAGATAGTATTCTCCTCACTCCCTACACAGGTTAGGGTTTAGGGTTTAGTTTAGTGTTAGGGTTATGGTTCGGGATCGGGTTTAGGGGTTAAGGTTAGGTTTTAGGGTTTAGTGTTCGAGTTTAGGGTCAGGGTCAGTTTTTAGTGTCAGGGTCAGGGTTTATGGTCAGGGTTTAGGGTCAGGGTCAGGGTCAGGGTTAGGGGATAGGGTCAGGGTTAGGTTTAGGGTTTGTTTTTATGGTTAGGGTTTAGGGTTTAGGATTAGGGTTGGGGTAAGGTTAGGGCTATGTGTTAGGGCTAGGGGTTAGGGTTTAGTGTTTAGTGATAGAGTTTAGGGTCAGGGTCAGAGTCAGTGTTTAGTGTCAGGGTCAGAGTTTAGGGTCAGGGTTAGGGTCACGGTCAGGGTTAGGGTCATGGTCAGGGTTTAGGGTCATTGTCACGGTTTAGGGTCAGGGGTCTGGGTCAGGGTTAGGGGTTAGAGTCAGGGTTAGGTTTAGGGTTTGGGTTTAGGGTTAGGATTTAGGGTTTAGGGTTAGGGCTAGGGTTAGTTTTAGAGGTTAGAGGTTAGGGTTAGGGTTAGGGCTAGGGCTAGGGCTAGGGTTTTAGGGCTAGAGTTTAGGGTTAGGGTTAGGGTTTTGGGTTAGGCTGATGGTTAGAGTTTAGGGTTAGGGTTCATGGTTAGTGCTAGGGTTAGTGTTAGGGTTTAGGGTTAGGGTTAGGGTTTAGGGTTAGCAGTTAGTGTTAGGGTTAGTGTTCAGGGTTAGGGTTTGGGTTTAGGGTTAGCGGTTAGTGTTAGGGTTAGTGTTCAGGGTTAGGGTTAATGTTTAGGGTTAGGTTTTAGGGTTCGAGTTAGTGTTAGGGTTAGGGCTAGGGCTAGGGCTAGGACTTGGGCTAGGGCCTAGGGCTAGGGCTAGTGATATGGTTTGTGTTTAGGGTTCGGGTTTGGGTTCACGTTAGGCTTCGGTTTAGGATTTGGGTTAGGGTTTTGGGTAAGGGTTATTGTTAGGTTCAGGGCTATTGTAAGGGTTAGGTTTAGGGTTACAGGTGGACTAGCGTTATGATTAAAGTTTAAGTTTAGGGTTTGGGTTAGGTTTAGATTTAGGGTTAGGGTTTGGATGAAGTTTACGATATGGTGAGTGTTATTTTTAAGGTTAGGTCTAGAGTTTGGGTTCGTGTTCAGGTTAGTGTTAAGGTTAGGTTTAGCGTTTGGATTAGGGTTAGGGGTTATGTTTGGGGGTAGGGTTATGTTTAGATTTAGGGTTAGTGTGAAGTTTAGGTTAAGGGTGAGGGTTACAGTTAGGGTTAGGGTAAGGGTGAGGGTTAGGGTCAGAGTTATTGTAAGGGTTAGGTTTAGGGTACTACAGGTGGGCCAAGGTTAAGTTTAGGGTTTGATTTAGGGGTAGGGTTAGGGTTAAAGTTAGGGTGAGCTTTAGCTTAGGGATAGGGTGAAGTTTAAGATAGGCTGAGGGTTAGTTTTAGGGTTATGGTTAAGGTTTGAGTTTGGTTTCAGGTTAGTGTTAAGGTTATGTTTAGGGTTAGGGTTAAGTTTACGGGTTCTTTTTAGTTTTAGGGTTAGGGTTAAATTTTAGGTTAGGGTTAAGTTTAGTGTTATGGTTAGGATTAGGGTCACGGTTTGTGTTAGTCTTTGTCGTTTGGGTGAGGGTTAGGTTTAGGGTTCGGGTTGGGTAGGGTTAGGATTCTGGTTATGGTAAGGTGTTAAGGGTTAGAGTTTTAGTTTAGGGTTAGGGTTTGGGTGAGGGTTCCGGTTAGTCATTGTGGTTCTGGTCATGGTTAGGTTTGGTTTAGGGTTAGGGTTAGGTTTATTATTAGGTTTCAGGTTAATGTTAGAGTTAGAGTTAGGGTGAGACTTAGGGTTAAGGTTTGGGTTAGGCTTTGGTGTTAGGGGTTAGGGTTTGGGTTAGGGGTTAGGGTTATCGTTAGGGCTTAGGGGTTCAGGTTAGTGTTAGGGTTAGGAATAGCATTAGGGTTAGGGTTGGGGGATACGGTTAGGGGTTAGGGTGAGGGTTGCGGTTAGTTTTACAGTTAAGGTGAGGGTTTAGGGTAAGTGTTATTCTTAGGGTTAGAGTTAGGGTTAGGTTCAGGGTTAGGGTTAGGTGTAGGGTAAGATTTCGGTTTAGGTTCAGGTTTAGAATTAGAGTTAGTGTTCTATTTAGGATCAAGCTTAGAGTTTGGGTTAGGGTTAGGATTAGGGTTAGGTCTAGGGTTAGGTTCAGGGCTAATGTAAGGCTTAGTTTTAGGGTTACAGGTGGAGTAGTGTTATGGTTAGAGTTTGGTTTAAGGTTAGGGTTTGGGTTAGGTTTAGGTTTAGGGTGAAGGTTAGGGTTAGTGTTGGATGAACCTTAGGACGGGGTGAGGGTTATTCTTATGATTAGGGCTGAAGTTTGATTTTGTGTTCAGGTTAGTGTTAAGGTTAGTTTTAGGGTTCGGGTTAGTGTTAGGAGTTACGTTTAGGGTTAGTGTTAGGTTTAGGTTCAGGGTTAGAGTGATGTTTAGGTTCATAGTGAGGGTCAAGGTAAGGGTTAGGATTACGGTGAGGATTATACTTAGTGTTAGAGTTTACGTTTAGGGTGTTAGGGTTAGGTTTATGGTTAGGGTAGGGTTAAGTTTAGGGTTAATGTAACGGTTAGTATTAGATTAGTGTTACTGTTCATGTTTGGGTTAGGGTTAGGGATAAGTTTAGGGATAGCGGCAGGTTTAGGGTTGGGGATTCGGTTAGGGGTTCGGGTGAGGTTTAGTGTTAGGTTTACAGTTAAGGTGAGGGTTTAGGGTAAGTGTTATGGTTAGGGTTAGAGTTAGAGTTAGGGTTAGGGTTAGGGTGAATTTTCAGTTAATAGTGAGGGTTAGGTAAGGGTTAGGGTTAAGGTTAGAGTTAGGATTAAGATTAGTGTTAGGGTTAGGTTTAGGGTTAGGGATAGGATAGGGGTAAGGTTAGGGTTAAGGCTAGGTTTACGGTCAAGGGTACGTCTAGGTTAGAGTTAGGATTAGGTGTAGAGTTAGAGTTAGTGCTAGGGTTTAGGGGTAGGGTTCGGGTCAGGTTTAGAGTTTTTGTTAGTGTTAGGGTTAGGGTAGAGTTAAGGTTAGGGTTAAGTTTAGGGTTAGGGTAAGGGTTATGTTTAGGTCAGGGTTAGGGTTAGGGTTAGGGATAGGGTTAGGTTTAGGGAAAGGGTTAGGGTTCGTGTGAGGGTTAGTGTTAGATTTACAGTTAAGCTGATGTTTTACAGTGTTACGGTTAGGGTCAGGGTTAGAGTTAGAGTTAGGGTTAGGGCTAGACTGAGGGGATATTTAGGGTTAGGTTTAATTTTAGGGTTAATTTTAGGGTTAATAGATGTATAGGGTGAAAGTTAAGTTAAGATTAGCGTTAGGGTAAATATTAGAGTTAGGTGTTTGGGTTAAGGTTAGGATCAGGTTAGGGTTAAGTTTAGGGTTAGTGTTAGTGTCAGGGTTAGGTTTTGGTGTTTGGGTTAATGTTAGGGTTAGCTTTAGGGTTAGGGTTTAGTTTAAGGTTAGGGTCAGGGTGCAGTTTAAGTGTGAGGGTTGATCTTAGGGTTAGTGTTAGGGGTTAGGGTTAGGGTTAAGGTTAGGATTAGGATTAGGGTTAAGATTAGTTTTAGGGTTAGGGTAAGTGTTACGGTTAAGTCATGGTTAGGTTTAGGGCTAGGTAAAGGTTAGAGATAAGATTAGGTTAAGGGTAGGGTTTAGGTTTAGATGTTAGTGTGAGGGTTAGTGCTAGGTTTCCATTTAAGCTGAGTGTGTAGGGTAAGTTTTAGGGTTAGGATTAGGGTTAGAGATAGATTTAGGGTCAGGGTTAGGATTATGTTTAAGGTTAGGGTTAGGTATATGGTTAGGATTAGGGTTAGGGTCAGGGTTGGGGAGATTTAGTATTATGTTTAGTTTTAGGGCTAGGGTTAGGGTGAAGTTTATGTTAAGCGTGAGGGTTAGGGTTAGGGTTAGGGGTAAGGGTTCAGGTTAGGGTCAGGGTTAGGGTTTGCGTTAGGTTTAGGGTTAGCTTTAGTTTTGGTTAGGGTTAGGATTTGAATGAAGTTAGGGTAGGTTTAGGGTTATGGGTAGGGTGAAATTTTGGTTAGAGTTATTGTTCGGGGTTAGGGTTAGGTTTGAGTTTATCGTAGGGTTAAAGTTAGGGTTAAGGTTAGGTTAGGGTTATGGTCAGGGTTAAGATTAGGATTAGGTTTAGGGTGAGGGTTAGGGTCCGAGTTATTGTAAGGGTTAGTTTTAGGGTTACAGGTGGGCCAAGGTTAAGGTTAGGGTTAGGTTTAGGGGTAGGGATAGGGATAGGTTTAGAATTAGGTTAACATAAACTTCACCCTAACCCTAGCCCTAAAACTAAACAGAATTAGAATTAGGGTGAGCTTTAGGTTAGGGATAGGGTGAAGTTTAAGTTAGGGTGAGGGTTAGGGTTAAGGTTATGGCTAAGGTTTGGGTTAGTTTTCAGGTTCGTGTTAAGGTTGTGTTTCGTGTTAGGGTTAAGTTTACGGGTTCTGTTTAGTTTTAGGGTTAGGGTTATGTTTAAGGTTAGGGTTAAGTTTAGTGTTACAGTTAGGGTTAGGGTTACGTTTTGTGTTAGGCGTTGTGGTTGGGGTGAGGTTTAGGTTTAGGGTTAGGGTTGGGTAGGGTTAGGATTATGGTTACGGTAAGGTGTTAGGTGTTAGAGGTGTAGTTTAGGGTTAGGGTTTGGGTGAGGGTTCCGGTTAGGCATTGTGGTTCTGGTCATGGTTAGGATTGGTTTAGGGTTAGGGTTAGGTTTATGATTAGGTTTCGGGTTAGTGTTAGAGTTAGAGTTAGGGTGAGAGCTACCTTTAAGGTTAGGGTTAGGTTTTGGTGTTATGGGTTAGGTTTGGGGTTAGGGTTAGGGTTATCATTAGGGCTTAGGTGTTCAGGTTAGTGTTAGGGTTAGGGGTAGCATTAGGGTAAGGGTTGTGGGATACCGTTAGGGGTTAGAGTGAGTGTTACGGTTAGTTTTACATTTAAGGCGAGGGTTTAGGATAAGTGTCCCGATTATCGTTAGACATAGAGTTAGGGGTAGGTTTACGTTTAGGGTTAGGTGTAGGGTAAGATTTAGCTTTAGTTTCAGGTTTAGGGGTAGAGTTAGTGTTCTATTTAGGGTCAAGGTTAGAGTTCGGGTTAGGGTTAGGATTAGGTCTAGGGTTAGGATTAGGTTTAGGGTTAGGTTGAGGGGTATTTTAAGGGTTAGGTTTAGGGTTACAGGTGGACTAGCATTATGGTTAGAGTTAGATTTAATGTTAGGGGTTGGGTTAGGTTTAGGTTTAGGTTTAGGACTAAGGTTAGCGTTAGGGTTTGGATGAAGTTTAGGATAGGGTGAGGGTTATTTTTAGGGTTAGGGCTAGACTTTGGGTTTGTGTTCATGTTAGTGCTAAGGTTAGGTTTAGGGTTCAGGTTAGGGTTAGTGGTTATGTTCAGATTAGGTTTAGATTTAGGGTTAGTGTGAAGTTTAGGTTAAGGGTGAGGGTTAGGATAAGGGTTTGCATTAGGGTTTGGATTCTAGTTAGGGTTAGAGTTTCGGTTTAGGGTGTTAGGGTTAGGTTTATGGTTAGGGAAGGGTTAAGTTTAGGGTTAACGTTAGGGTTAGCGTTAGATTAGGGTTACTGTTCGTCTTCGGGTTAGGGTTAGGGATAATGTGAGGGATAGATAGCATTAGGTTTAGGGTTGGGGATACGGTTAAGGGTTAGGTTTAGGTTTACATTGAAGGTGAAGGTTTAGGGTAATTGTTATGGTTAGGGTTAGAGTTAGAGTTAGGCTTATGGTTAGGGTGAAGTTTCAGTTAATAGTCAGGGTTAGGGTTAAGGTTAGAGTTATGCTTAAGGTTAGTGTCAGGGTTAGGTTGAAGGTAGGGGTAAGGTTAGGGTTTAGGCTAGGTTTACGGTAAAGGGTAGGGCTAGGTTAGGGTTAGGGTTAGGGTTAGAGTTAGAGTTAGTGCTAGGGTTTAGGCTTAGGGTTAGGGTCAGGTTTAGAGTTATTGTGAGGGTTAGGGTTAAGTTCGAGTTAAGGTTAGTGTTAAGTTTAGGGTTAGGGTAAGGGTTAGGATTAGGTCAAGGTTAAGGTTAGCATTAGGGATAGGGGTAGGATTAGGGAAAGGGTTAGCGATTCATGTGATGGTTAGTGTTAGGTTTACAGTTTAGCTGATGTTTTAGAGTGTTATGGTTAGGGGTATGGTTAGAGTTAGGGTTAGGGTTAGGTTTAGGGTTAGGGCTAGACTGAGGGGATAGTTTAGGGTTAGGTTTAGTTTCAGGTTAGGCTTAGGCTTACGTTTAGGGTGAAGCATACTTTAAGGATGAGGGTTAGGACTAGTGTTAGCGTTACGTGTTTGCGTTAAGGTTAGGGTTAGATTTAGGGTTAGTATTAGGGTCAGGTTTACGTGTTTGGGTTAATGCTAGGGTCAGGTTTAGGCTTAGGTTCAGGGTTAGGGTTAGGGTTCAGTTTAGGGTTAGTGTTAGGGTGCATTTAAAGTTAAGGGCGAGTGTTGAGCTCAGGTTAGCGTTAGGTGTTAGGGTTAGGGTTAAGGTTAGGATTAGGTTTAGGGTTAAGTTTAGGTTTATGCTTAGGTTTAGAGTACATGTTAGGGTTAAGTCATTGTTAGGTTTAGGGCTAGGTTAAGGTTAGAGATAGGGTTAGGTTAAGGGTTGGGGTTAGGTTTAGATGTTAGGGTGAGGGTTAGTTCTAGGTTTCCATTTAAGCTGAGTGTGTAGGGTAAGCTTTAGGGTTAGGATTAGGGTTAGGGTTAGAGTTAGGTTCAGGTTTGGGTTAGGTTTATGGTTAGGATTAGGGTTAGGGTCAGGGTTAGGCGGAGATTTAGTGTTATATTTAGTTTTAGGGTTAGAGTTAGGGTGAAGTTTATGTTAAGCGTGAGGGTTAGGGTTAGGGGTTAGGGTTCAGGTTATGGTCCGGGTTAGGGTTAGGTTTACATTTAGGGTTAGGTTTAAGTTTAGTTTTATTTTTGGTTAAGGTTAGGGTTTGGATGAAGTTAGGGGAGGTTTAGGGTCATGGTTAGGGTGAATTTTGGTTAAGAGTGAGGGTTCAGTTTAGGGTTAGGTTTACGGTTTGTGTTAGGCATTGTGGTTGGTGTGAGGATTAGGTTTAGGATTAGGGTTGGGTAGGGTTAGGATTATGGTTATGGTAAGGTGTTAGGGATTAGAGGAGTAGTTTTGGGTTAGGGCTTGGGTGAGGGTTCCGGTTAGGCATTGTGGTTCTGGTCATGGTTAGGTTTGGTTTAGGGTTAGGGTTAGTTTTATGATTAGGTTTCGGGTTAGTGTTAGAGTTAGGGTTAGGCTTTGGTGCTAGGGGTTAGGTTTTGGGTTAGGGTTAGGGTTATCGTTAGGGCTTAGGTTTTCAGGTGAGTGTTAGGGTTAGGGTTAGGGATAGCATTAGGGTTAGCTTTTGGGGGTACGGTTAGGGGTTAGCTGAGGGTTACAGTTAGTATTGCAGTTAAGGTTAGGTTTTAGGACAAGTGTTAGGATTAGGGTTAGAGTTAGAGTTAGGGTTAGGTGCAGGGTTAGGTGCAGGGTAAGTTTTAGGTTTAAGTCCTGGTTTAGGGTTAGAGTTAGTGTTCTCTTTAGGGTCAAGTTTAGAGTTCGGGTTAGGTTTAGGATTAGGTCTATTGTTGGGCTTAGGATTAGGGTTAGGTTCAGAACTATTGTAAGGCTTAGGTTTAGGGTTACAGATGGACTAGCTTTACGGTTAGAGTTAGGTTTAAGGTTAGGGTTTGGGCTAGGTTTACGTTTACGGTTATGGTTAGGGTTAGGATTTGGTTGAAGTTTAGCATAGGCTGAGGGTTACTTTTAGGGTTAGGGCTAGAGTTTGGGTTTGTGTTCAGGTTAGTGTTATGGTTAGATTTAGGGTCCAGTTTAGGGTTAGGGGTTATGTTTAGTGTTAGGGTTAGTTTTAGGTTTAGGGTTAGTGTGAAGTTTAGGTTAAGGGTGAGAGTTAGGGTTAGGGTTAGGGTTAGGATTAGGGTTAGTGTTAGACGTTAGGTTTAGGCTGCTAGTTTTAGGTTTATGGTTAGGGTAGGTTTAAGTTTAGGGTTAATGTTAGGGTTAGTGTTAGATTAGGGTTACTGTTCGTGTTAGGGGTACAGTTAGGGTTAGGGATAGCGTTAGGTTTAGGGTTAGGAATATAGTTAGGGGTTAGGGTGAGGGTTGGGGATATGGTGAGGGTTAGGTTTAGGTTTACAGTTAAGGTGAGGGTTTAGGGTAATTGTTATGGTTAGGGTTAGAGTTAGGGTCATGGTGAAGTTTCAGTTAATAGTGGGGTTCAGGGTTAATGTTAGATTTAGGGTTAAGGTTAGTGTTAGGGTTAGGTTTAGGTTAGGGTTAAGGTAGCGGTCAGGTTAGGGTTAAGACTAGGTTTACGGTAAAGTGTAAGGCTAGGTTAGGGTTAGGTTTAGAGTTAGTGCTAGGGTTTAGGGTTAGGGTTAAGGTCAGGTTTAGAGTTATTGTTAGGTTTACGGTTAAGGTTAGGGTAGAGTTCAGGTTAAGTTGAAGGTTAGGGTAAGAGTTAGGTTTATGTCAGGTTTAGGGTTAGGATGAGGGATAGGGTTAGGGTTAGGGAAAGGGTTAGGGTTTCGTGTGAGGATTAGTGTTATGTTTACATTAAGCTGATGTTTTTGGGTGTTACAGTAATGTTTAGGGTTAGAGTTAGGTTAGGTTTAGAGTTAGGGCTAGAGTATGGTGATAGTGCTTTAGGTTTAGGTTTAGGGTGGAATTTAGGTTAAGGATGAGGGTTAGGGTTGGGGTAGGTGTTTGGATTAAGGTTAGGGTCAGGTTTAGGGTTTTGGTTTAGAGTTCAGGTTAGATTCAGGGTTAGGGTTAGATTTAGGTTTAGGGTTAGGGTTAGGTTTAGTGTTAGTTTAGCTTAGGGTTAGGGTTTGAATGAAGTTAGGGTAGGTTTAGGGTTATGGTTAGGTTGAAATTTTGGTTAAGTGTGAGGGTTTGGTTTCGGGTTAGGATTAGAGTTAGGGTTAGTGGTTAAGGTTAGGTTTAGGGTTAAGGTTAGGTTTAGGCTAAGCATTAGGGTTAGAGTTAGGGTTAGTGGTTAGTGTTTCAGTTAGGTTTAGGATAGGGTTATAATTAGGGTTAAGTTTAGGGTTACGGTAAGAGTTAGATTTACGTTTACAGTTAAGGTGAGGGTTTTGCGTAACTGTTACGGTTAGGGTTAGGGCTAGGTTTAGGGTTCGAGTTGGGTTAGGGGTTAGGTTTAGGTTAAGTTTATGGTAGGCTTAAAGTTAGGGTTAAGGTTAGGTTAGGGTTAGGGTCAGGGTTAGGATTAGAATTAGGTTTTGGGCAAGGGTTAGTGTCAGAGTTATTATAAGGGTTAGGTTTAGGGTTACAGATGGGCCAAGGTTAAGGTTAGGGTTAGGTTTAGGGGTTGGATTAGGGTTAAAGTTAGGGTTAGCTTTAGGTTAGGGATAGGGTGAAGTAAAGTAGGGTGAGGGTTAGGGATATGGCTAAGGTTTGGGTTCGTTTTCAGGTTAGTGTTAAGTTTATGTTTAGGGTTAGCGTTAAGTTTATGGGTTCTGTTTAGTTTTAGGGTTAGGGTTAGATTTTAGGTTAGGGTTAAGTGTAACAGTTAGGGTTACGATTTGTGTTAGGCATTGTGGTTGGGGTGAGTGTTAGGTTTATGGTTAGGGTTGGGTAGAGTTAGGATTATGGTTATGGTAAGGTGTTAGGGTTTAGAGGTGTAGTTTAGGGTTAGGGTTTGGGTGAGGGTTTCGGTTAGGCATTGTGGTTCTGGTCATGGTTAAGTTTGGTTCAGAGTTAGGGTTAGGTTTATGATTAGGTTTCGGGTTAGTGTTAGAGTTAGGGTGAGGGATAGTGTTAAGGTTTAGGTTAGGTTTTGGTGTTATGGGTTAGGGTTTGCGTTAGGGTTTGCGTTAGAAAGAAAAGAGAATAGCAAGAGGCCTTTTCTCCCCGGCTGTTTTCCCAAGCCCTTCCAGCTAAAACTATGTCGTTGCTCCTCTGGAAGGATCCCTGCACCGCGAAGTAGGTTTTCAGAAGAAGCCCTGCGTTTGCAAGAGCAAAGGAGCAATTCGTTGCAGGAAAGAGGAAGGAAAGAAAGTTTCTCTCCCTCTGCCTGCTTTGCTCAGAGGACTGGATGAAGTCAGGGAGTTCTCCCTTTCACTGAGAAACGTGTAGGCTGCTGTTGCCTGTGCGCTCTCTTCTTTGCAAAAGGGTCTGCAGTTCCATGCTTTGAACCGTGGAAAGGCGCTGGGCTCTGCTAAGACTTCCCCCGGCACTTCGTTTGCCCTGGGCCAAAGCGAGCCTTCACAATAGCTGAACGCTAACACTGCATACTCGTTCCACTTCCAGAACAGGACTACCGCGAGGCACTTCTCCGGGGGAAAACGGCCCTTCGCGAAGGGCAGATCTGCCGAGTTCATTGCGGAAAAGCGAAAGCAAAGGACGCTTTTCTCCCTCTAACCGCCTTCGTCAGAGGAACGGGGAAAGTCACAGTGTTCTTTCTCTCACTGAGATACACACAATCTGACGTTGCCTCTGAGCTCCGTTGCTGGCAAAGAACTGAAACTGACATACATTCCCGGGGAGAAACACAGGGCTTTGCTAGGATTTCTCTAGGCAGTGTGTTTTCACTGGGCCTCACTGTACCAACACTATCTCGCCAGGGCAACACTGCGTGGGATTTCCTCTGCCAGGAGAGAGCTGCTGCTTTGTAGTTTGTGCTGGGAAACCTTGCTTTGGCAAGTGCCAATTGACCGCATTCAGGCAGAAAGAAAAGAGAATAGCAAGAGGCCTTTTCTCCCCGGCTGCTTTCCCAAGCCCTTCCAGCTAAAACTATGTCGTTGCTCCTCTGGAAGGATCCCTGCACCGCGACGTAGTTTCTCAGAAGAAGCCCTGCGTTTGCAAGAGCAAATGAGGAATTCGTTGCAGGAAAGAGGAAGGAAAGAAAGTTTCTCTCCCTCTGCCTGCTTTGCTCAGAGGACTGGATGAAGTCAGGGAGTTCTCCCTTTCACTGAGAAACGTGCAGGCTGCTGTTGCCTGTGCGCTCTCTTCTTTGCAAAAGGGTCTGCAGTTCCACGCTTTGAACCGTGGAAAGGCCCTGGGTTCTGCTAAGACTTCCCCCAGCGCTTCGTTTGCCCTGGGCCAAAGCGAGCCTTCACAATAGCTGAACGCTAACACTGCATACTCGTTCCACTTCCAGAACAGGGCTACCGCGAGGCAGTTCTCCGGGGGAAAACGGCCCTTCGCGAAGGGCAGATCTGCCGAGCTCACTGCGGGAAAGCGAAAGCAAAGGACGCTTTTCTCCCTCTAACCGCTTTCGTCAGAGGAACGGGGGAAGTCACAGTGTTCTTTCTCTCACTGAGATACACACAATCTGACGTTGCCTCTGAGCTCCGTTGCTGGCAAAGAACTGAAACGGACATACATTCCTGTGGCGAAACACAGGGCTTTGCTAGGATTTCTCTAGGCAGTGTGTTTTCCCTGGGCCTCACTGTATCAACACTATCTCGCAAGGGCAGCACTGCATGGGATTTCCTCTGCCAGGAGAGAGCTGCTGCTTTGTAGTTAGTGCTGGGAAACCTCTCTTTGGCAAGTGCGAATTGACTGCATTCAGGCAGAAAGAAAAGAGAATAGCAAGAGGCCTTTTCTCCCCGGCTGCTTTCCCAAGCCCTTCCAGCTAAAACTATGTCATTGCTCTTCTGGAAGGATCCCTGCACCGCGACGTAGGTTTTCAGAAGAAGCCCTGCGTTTGCGAGAGCAAATGAGGAATTCTTTGCAGGAAAGAGGAAGGAAAGAAAGTTTCTCTCCCTCTGCCTGCTTTGCTCAGAGGACTGGATGAAGTCAGGGAGTTCTCCCTTTCACTGAGAAATTGCCGGGTGCTGTTGCCTGTGCGCTCTCTTCTTTGCAAAAGAGTCTGCAGTTCCACGCTTTGAACCGTGGAAAGGCGCCGGTTTCTGCTAAGACTTCCCCGGGCGCTTCGTTTGCCGTGGGCAAAAGCTAGCCTTCACAATAGCTGAACGCCAACACTGCATACTCGTTCCACTTCCAGAACAGGGCTTCCGCGAGGCAGTTTTCCGGGGGATAACGGCCCTTCGCGAAGGGCCGATCTGCCGAGCTCATTGCGGGAAAGCGACAGCAAAGGACGCTTTTCTCCCTCTAACCGCTTTCGTCAGAGGAACGGGGAAGTCACAGTGTTCTTTCTCTCACTGAGATACACACAATCTGACGTTGCCTCTGAGCTCCGTTGCTGGCAAAGAACGGAAACTGACATGCATTCCTGTGGGGAAACACAGGGCTTTGCTAGGATTTCTCTAGGCAGTGTGTTTTCCCTGGGCCTCACTGTAGCAACACTATCTCGCAAGGGCAACACTGCATGGGATTTCCTCTGCCAGGAGAGAGCTGCTGCTTTGTAGTTTGTGCTGGGAATCCTTGCTGTGGCAAGTGCCATTTGACCGCATTCAGGCAGAAAGAAAAGAGAATAGCAAGAGACCTTTCCTCCCCGGCTGCTTTCCCAAGCCCTTCCAGCTAAAACTATGTCGTTGCTCCTCTGGAAGGATCCCTGCACCGCGAAGTAGTTTCTCAGAAGAAGCCCTGCGTTTGCAAGAGCAAATGAGGAATTCGTTGCAGGAAAGAGGAAGGAAAGAAAGTTTCTCTCCCTCTGCCTGCTTTGCTCAGAGGACTGGATGAAGTGAGGGAGTTCTCCCTTTCACTGAGAAACGTGCGGGCTGCTGTTGCCTGTGCGCTCTCCTCTTTGCACTAGAGTCTGCAGTTCCACGCTTTGAACCGTGGAAAGGCGCCGGGCTCTGCTAAGACTTCCCCGGGCGCTTCGTTTGCCCTGGGCCAAAGCGAGCCTTCACATTAGCTGAACGCTAACACTGCATACTCGTTCCACTTCCAGAACAGGGCTACCGCGAGGCAGTTCTCCGGGGGAAAACGGCCCTTCGCGAAGGGCAGATCTGTGGAGCTCATTGCGGGAAAGCGAAAGCAAAGGACGCTTTTCTCCCTCTAACTGCTTTCGTCAGAGGAACGGGGGAAGTCACAGTGTTCTTTCTCTCACTGAGATACACACAATCTGACGTTGCCTCTGAGCTCCGTTGCTGGCAAAGAACTGAAACGGACATACATTCCTGTGGGGAAACACAGGGCTTTGCTAGGATTTCTCTAGGCAGTGTGTTTTCCCTGGGCCTCACTGTAGAAACACTATCTCGCAAGGGCAACACTGAATGGGATTTCCTCTTCATGAGAGAGCTGCTGCTTTGTAGTTTGTGCTGGGAAACCTTGCCTTGGCAGGTGCCAATTGACCGCATTCGGGCAGAAAGAAAAGAGAACAGCAAGCGGCCTTTTCTCCCCGGCTGCTCTGCCAAGCCCTTCCAGCTAAAACTATGTCGTTGCTCCTCTGGAGGGATCCCGGCACCGCGACGTAGTTTCTCAGAAGAAGCCCTGCGTTTGCAAGAGCAAAGGAGCAATTCGTTGCAGGAAAGAGGAAGGAAAGAAAGTTTCTTTCCCTCTGCCTGCTTTGCTCAGAGGACTGGATGAAGTCAGGGAGTTCTCCCTTTCACTGAGAAACGTGCGGGCTGCTGTTGCCTGTGCGCTCTCTTCCTTGCAAAAGAGTCTGCAGTTCCACGTTTTGAACCGTGGAAAGGCGCCGGGCTCTGCTAAGATTTCCCCCGGCGCTTCGTTTGCATGGGCCAAAGCGAGCCTTCACATTAGCCCAACGCTAACACTGCATACTCGTTCCACTTCCAGAACAGGGCTACCGCGAGGCAGTTCTCCGGGGAAAAACGGCCCTTCGCGAAGGGCAGATCTGTGGAGAACATTGCGGGAAAGCGAAAGCAAAGGACGCTTTTCTCCCTCTAACTGCTTTCGTCAGAGGAACGGGGGAAGTCACAGTGTTCTTTCTCTCACTGAGATACACACAATCTGACGTTGCCTCTTTGCTCCGTTGGTGGTGTAGAACTGAAACGGACATACATTCCTGTGGGGAAACACAGGGCTTTGCTAGGATTTCTCTAGGCAGTGTGTTTTCCCTGGGCCTCACTGTACCACCACTATCTCGCCAGGGCAACACTGCATGGGATTTCCTCTGCCAGGAGAGAGCTGCTGCTTTCTAGTTTGTGCTGGGAAACCTTGCTTTGGCAAGTGCCAATTGACCGCATTCGGGCAGAAAGAAAAGAGAACAGCAAGCGGCCTTTTCTCCCCGGCTGCTCTGCCAAGCCCTTCCAGCTAAAACTATTTCGTTGCTCCTCTGGAAGGATCTCTGCACCGTGACGTAGTTTTTTAGAAGAAGCCTTACGTTTGCAAGAGCAAATGAGGAATTCGTTCCAGGAAAGAGGAAGGAAAGAAAGTTTCTCTCCTTCTGCCTGCTTTGCTCAGAGGACTGGATGAAGTCAGGGAGTTCTCCCTTTCACTGAGAAACGTGCGGGCTGCTGTTGCCTGTGCGCTCTCTTCCTTGCAAAAGAGTCTGCAGTTCCACGTTTTGAACCGTGGAAAGGCGCCGGGCTCTGCTAAGATTTCCCCCGGCGCTTCGTTTGCATGGGCCAAAGCGAGCCTTCACATTAGCCCAACGCTAACACTGCATACTCGTTCCACTTCCAGAACAGGGCTACCGCGAGGCAGTTCTCCGGGGAAAAACGGCCCTTCGCGAAGGGCAGATCTGTGGAGAACATTGCGGGAAAGCGAAAGCAAAGGACGCTTTTCTCCCTCTAACTGCTTTCGTCAGAGGAACGGGGGAAGTCACAGTGTTCTTTCTCTCACTGAGATACACACAATCTGACGTTGCCTCTGAGCTCCGTTGCTGGCAAAGAACTGAAACGGACATACATTCCTGTGGGGAAACACAGGGCTTTGCTAGGATTTCTCTAGGCAGTGTGTTTTCCCTGGGCCTCACTGTACCAACACTATCTCGCAAGGGCAACACTGAATGGGATTTCCTCTTCATGAGAGAGCTGCTGCTTTGTAGCTTGTGCTGGGAAACCTTGCTTTGGCAAGTGCGAATTGACTGCATTCAGGCAGAAAGAAAAGAGAATAGCAAGAGGCCTTTTCTCCCCGGCTGCTTTCCCAAGCCCTTCCAGCTAAAACTATGTCGTTGCTCCTCTGGAGGGATCCCTGCACCGCGACGTAGTTTCTCAGAAGAAGCCCTGCGTTTGAAAGAGCAAATGAGGAATTCGTTGCAGGAAAGAGGAAGGAAAGAAAGTTTCTCTCCCTCTGCCTGCTTTGCTCAGAGGACTGGATGAAGTCAGGGAGTTCTCCCTTTCACTGAGAAATTGCCGGGTGCTGTTGCCTGTGCGCTCTCTTCTTTGCAAAAGAGTCTGCAGTTCCACGCTTTGAACCGTGGAAAGGCGCCGGGATCTGCTAAGATTTCCCCCGGCGCTTCGTTTGCCCTGGGCCAAAGCGAGCCTTCACATTAGCTGAACGCTAACACTGCATACTCGTTCCACTTCCAGAACAGGGCTACTGCCAGGCAGTTCTCCAGGGGAAAACGGCCCTTCGCGAAGGGCAGATCTGTGGAGCTCATTGCGGGAAAGCGAAAGCAAAGGACGCTTTTCTCCCTCTAACTGCTTTCGTCAGAGGAACGGGGGAAGTCACAGTGTTCTTTCTCTCACTGAGATACACACAATCTGACGTTGCCTCTTTGCTCCGTTGGTGGCGAAGAACTGAAACGGACATACATTCCTGTGGGGAAACACAGGGCTTTGCTAGGATTTCTCTAGGCAGTGTGTTTTCCCTGGGCCTCACTGTACCACCACTATCTCGCCAGGGCAACACTGCATGGGATTTCCTCTGCCAGGAGAGAGCTGCTGCTTTGTAGTTTGTGCTGGGAAACCTTGCTTTGGCAAGTGCCAATTGACCGCATTCGGGCAGAAAGAAAAGAGAACAGCAAGCGGCCTTTTCTCCCCGGCTGCTCTGCCAAGCCCTTCCAGCTAAAACTATTTCGTTGCTCCTCTGGAAGGATCTCTGCACCGTGACGTAGTTTTTTAGAAGAAGCCTTACGTTTGCAAGAGCAAATGAGGAATTCGTTGCAGGAAAGAGGAAGGAAAGAAAGTTTCTCTCCTTCTGCCTGCTTTGCTCAGAGGACTGGATGAAGTCAGGGAGTTCTCCCTTTCACTGAGAAACGTGCGGGCTGCTGTTGCCTGTGCGCTCTCTTCCTTGCAAAAGAGTCTGCAGTTCCACGTTTTGAACCGTGGAAAGGCGCCGGGCTCTGCTAAGATTTCCCCCGGCGCTTCGTTTGCATGGGCCAAAGCGAGCCTTCACATTAGCCCAACGCTAACACTGCATACTCGTTCCACTTCCAGAACAGGGCTACTGCCAGGCAGTTCTCCGGGGGAAAACGGCCCTTCGCGAAGGGCAGATCTGTGGAGCTCATTGCGGGAAAGCGAAAGCAAAGGACGCTTTTCTCCCTCTAACTGCTTTCGTCAGAGGAACGGGGGAAGTCACAGTGTTCTTTCTCTCACTGAGATACACACCATCTGACGTTGCCTCTGAGCTCCGTTGCTGGCAAAGAACTGAAACGGACATACATTCCTGTGGGGAAACACAGGGCTTTGCTAGGATTTCTCTAGGCAGTGTGTTTTCCCTGGGCCTCACTGTAGCAACACTATCTCGCAAGGGCAACACTGAATGGGATTTCCTCTTCATGAGAGAGCTGCTGCTTTGTAGTTTGTGCTGGGAAACCTTGCCTTGGCAGGTGCCAATTGACCGCATTCGGGCAGAAAGAAAAGAAAATAGCAAGAGGCCTTTTCTCCCCGGCTGCTCAGCCAAGCCCTTCCAGCTAAAACTATGTCGTTGCTCCTCTGGAGGGATCCCTGCACCGCGACGTAGTTTCTCAGAAGAAGCCCTGCGTTTGAAAGAGCAAATGAGGAATTCTTTGCAGGAAAGAGGAAGGAAAGAAAGTTTCTCTCCCTCTGCCTGCTTTGCTCAGAGGACTGGATGAAGTCAGGGAGTTCTCCCTTTCACTGAGAAATTGCCGGGTGCTGTTGCCTGTGCGCTCTCTTCTTTGCAAAAGAGTCTGCAGTTCCACGCTTTGAACGTGGAAAGGCGCCGGGATCTGCTAAGATTTCCCCCGGCGCTTCGTTTGCCCTGGGCCAAAGCAAGCCTTCACATTAGCTGAACGCTAACACTGCATACTCGTTCCACTTCCAGAACAGGGCTACTGCCAGGCAGTTCTCCGGGGGAAAACGGCCCTTCGCGAAGGGCAGATCTGTGGAGCTCATTGCGGGAAAGCGAAAGCAAAGGACGCTTTTCTCCCTCTAACTGCTTTCGTCAGAGGAACGGGGGAAGTCACAGTGTTCTTTCTCTCACTGAGATACACACAATCTGACGTTGCCTCTTTGCTCCGTTGGTGGCGAAGAACTGAAACGGACATACATTCCTGTGGGGAAACACAGGGCTTTGCTAGGATTTCTCTAGGCAGTGTGTTTTCCCTGGGCCTCACTGTACCACCACTATCTCGCCAGGGCAACACTGCATGGGATTTCCTCTGCCAGGAGAGAGCTGCTGCTTTCTAGTTTGTGCTGGGAAACCTTGCTTTGGCAAGTGCCAATTGACCGCATTCGGGCAGAAAGAAAAGAGAACAGCAAGCGGCCTTTTCTCCCCGGCTGCTCTGCCAAGCCCTTCCAGCTAAAACTATTTCGTTGCTCCTCTGGAAGGATCTCTGCACCGTGACGTAGTTTTTTAGAAGAAGCCTTACGTTTGCAAGAGCAAATGAGGAATTCGTTGCAGGAAAGAGGAAGGAAAGAAAGTTTCTCTCCTTCTGCCTGCTTTGCTCAGAGGACTGGATGAAGTCAGGGAGTTCTCCCTTTCACTGAGAAACGTGCGGGCTGCTGTTGCCTGTGCGCTCTCTTCCTTGCAAAAGAGTCTGCAGTTCCACGTTTTGAACCGTGGAAAGGCGCCGGGCTCTGCTAAGATTTCCCCCGGCGCTTCGTTTGCATGGGCCAAAGCGAGCCTTCACATTAGCCCAACGCTAACACTGCATACTCGTTCCACTTCCAGAACAGGGCTACCGCGAGGCAGTTCTCCGGGGGAAAACGGCCCTTCGCGAAGGGCAGATCTGTGGAGCTCATTGCGGGAAAGCGAAAGCAAAGGACGCTTTTCTCCCTCTAACTGCTTTCGTCAGAGGAACGGGGGAAGTCACAGTGTTCTTTCTCTCACTGAGATACACACCATCTGACGTTGCCTCTGAGCTCCGTTGCTGGCAAAGAACTGAAACGGACATACATTCCTGTGGGGAAACACAGGGCTTTGCTAGGATTTCTCTAGGCAGTGTGTTTTCCCTGGGCCTCACTGTAGCAACACTATCTCGCAAGGGCAACACTGAATGGGATTTCCTCTTCATGAGAGAGCTGCTGCTTTGTAGTTTGTGCTGGGAAACCTTGCCTTGGCAGGTGCCAATTGACCGCATTCGGGCAGAAAGAAAAGAAAATAGCAAGAGGCCTTTTCTCCCCGGCTGCTCAGCCAAGCCCTTCCAGCTAAAACTATGTCGTTGCTCCTCTGGAGGGATCCCTGCACCGCGACGTAGTTTCTCAGAAGAAGCCCTGCGTTTGAAAGAGCAAATGAGGAATTCTTTGCAGGAAAGAGGAAGGAAAGAAAGTTTCTCTCCCTCTGCCTGCTTTGCTCAGAGGACTGGATGAAGTCAGGGAGTTCTCCCTTTCACTGAGAAATTGCCGGGTGCTGTTGCCTGTGCGCTCTCTTCTTTGCAAAAGAGTCTGCAGTTCCACGCTTTGAACCGTGGAAAGGCGCCGGGATCTGCTAAGATTTCCCCCGGCGCTTCGTTTGCCCTGGGCCAAAGCAAGCCTTCACATTAGCTGAACGCTAACACTGCATACTCGTTCCACTTCCAGAACAGGGCTACTGCCAGGCAGTTCTCCGGGGGAAAACGGCCCTTCGCGAAGGGCAGATCTGTGGAGCTCATTGCGGGAAAGCGAAAGCAAAGGACGCTTTTCTCCCTCTAACTGCTTTCGTCAGAGGAACGGGGGAAGTCACAGTGTTCTTTCTCTCACTGAGATACACACAATCTGACGTTGCCTCTTTGCTCCGTTGGTGGCGAAGAACTGAAACGGACATACATTCCTGTGGGGAAACACAGGGCTTTGCTAGGATTTCTCTAGGCAGTGTGTTTTCCCTGGGCCTCACTGTACCACCACTATCTCGCCAGGGCAACACTGCATGGGATTTCCTCTGCCAGGAGAGAGCTGCTGCTTTCTAGTTTGTGCTGGGAAACCTTGCTTTGGCAAGTGCCAATTGACCGCATTCGGGCAGAAAGAAAAGAGAACAGCAAGCGGCCTTTTCTCCCCGGCTGCTCTGCCAAGCCCTTCCAGCTAAAACTATTTCGTTGCTCCTCTGGAAGGATCTCTGCACCGTGACGTAGTTTTTTAGAAGAAGCCTTACGTTTGCAAGAGCAAATGAGGAATTCGTTGCAGGAAAGAGGAAGGAAAGAAAGTTTCTCTCCTTCTGCCTGCTTTGCTCAGAGGACTGGATGAAGTCAGGGAGTTCTCCCTTTCACTGAGAAACGTGCGGGCTGCTGTTGCCTGTGCGCTCTCTTCCTTGCAAAAGAGTCTGCAGTTCCACGTTTTGAACCGTGGAAAGGCGCCGGGCTCTGCTAAGATTTCCCCCGGCGCTTCGTTTGCATGGGCCAAAGCGAGCCTTCACATTAGCCCAACGCTAACACTGCATACTCGTTCCACTTCCAGAACAGGGCTACCGCGAGGCAGTTCTCCGGGGGAAAACGGCCCTTCGCGAAGGGCAGATCTGTGGAGAACATTGCGGGAAAGCGAAAGCAAAGGACGCTTTTCTCCCTCTAACTGCTTTCGTCAGAGGAACGGGGGAAGTCACAGTGTTCTTTCTCTCACTGAGATACACACAATCTGACGTTGCCTCTGAGCTCCGTTGCTGGCAAAGAACTGAAACGGACATACATTCCTGTGGGGAAACACAGGGCTTTGCTAGGATTTCTCTAGGCAGTGTGTTTTCCCTGGGCCTCACTGTAGCAACACTATCTCGCAAGGGCAACACTGAATGGGATTTCCTCTTCATGAGAGAGCTGCTGCTTTGTAGTTTGTGCTGGGAAACCTTGCCTTGACAGGTGCCAATTGACCGCATTCGGGCAGAAAGAAAAGAAAATAGCAAGAGGCCTTTTCTCCCCGGTTGCTCAGCCAAGCCCTTCCAGCTAAAACTATGTCGTTGCTCCTCTGGAAGGATCCCTGCACCGTGACGTAGTTTTTCAGAAGAAGCCTTGCGTTTGCAAGAGCAAATGAGAAATTCGTTGCAGGAAAGAGGAAGGAAAGAAAGTTTCTCTCCTTCTGCCTGCTTTGCTCAGAGGACTGAATGAAGTCAGGGAGTTCTCCCTTTCACTGAGAAACGTGCGGGCTGCTGTTGCCTGTGCGCTCTCTTCTTTGCAAAAGAGTCTGCAGTTCCACGCTTTGAACCGTGGAAAGGCGCCGGGATCTGCTAAGATTTCCCCCGGCGCTTCGTTTGCCCTGGGCCAAAGCGAGCCTTCACATTAGCTGAACGCTAACACTGCATACTCGTTCCACTTCCAGAACAGGGCTACCGCGAGGCAGTTCTCCGGGGGAAAACGGCCCTTCGCGAAGGGCAGATCTGTGGAGCTCATTGCGGGAAAGCGAAAGCAAAGGACGCTTTTCTCCCTCTAACCGCTTTCGTCAGAGGAACGGGGGAAGTCACAGTGTTCTTTCTCTCACTGAGATACACACAATCTGACGTTGCCTCTGAGCTCCGTTGCTGGCAAAGAACTGAAACGGACATACATTCCTGTGGGGAAACACAGGGCTTTGCTAGGATTTCTCTAGGCAGTGTGTTTTCCCTGGGCCTCACTGTAGCAACACTATCTCGCAAGGGCAACACTGAATGGGATTTCCTCTTCATGAGAGAGCTGCTGCTTTGTAGTTTGTGCTGGGAAACCTTGCCTTGACAGGTGCCAATTGACCGCATTCGGGCAGAAAGAAAAGAAAATAGCAAGAGGCCTTTTCTCCCCGGCTGCTCAGCCAAGCCCTTCCAGCTAAAACTATGTCGTTGCTCCTCTGGAAGGATCCCTGCACCGTGACGTAATTTTTCAGAAGAAGCCTTGCGTTTGCAAGAGCAAATGAGAAATTCGTTGCAGGAAAGAGGAAGGAAAGAAAGTTTCTCTCCTTCTGCCTGCTTTGCTCAGAGGACTGAATGAAGTCAGGGAGTTCTCCCTTCACTGAGAAACGTGCGGGCTGCTGTTGCCTGTGCGCTCTCTTCTTTGCAAAAGAGTCTGCAGTTCCACGCTTTGAACCGTGGAAAGGCGCCGGGATCTGCTAAGATTTCCCCCGGCGCTTCGTTTGCCCTGGGCCAAAGCGAGCCTTCACATTAGCTGAACGCTAACACTGCATACTCGTTCCACTTCCAGAACAGGGCTACCGCGAGGCAGTTCTCCGGGGGAAAACGGCCCTTCGCGAAGGGCAGATCTGTGGAGCTCATTGCGGGAAAGCGAAAGCAAAGGACGCTTTTCTCCCTCTAACCGCTTTCGTCAGAGGAACGGGGGAAGTCACAGTGTTCTTTCTCTCACTGAGATACACACAATCTGACGTTGCCTCTGAGCTCCGTTGCTGGCAAAGAACTGAAACGGACATACATTCCTGTGGGGAAACACAGGGCTTTGCTAGGATTTCTCTAGGCAGTGTGTTTTCCCTGGGCCTCACTGTACCAACACTATCTCGCAAGGGCAGCACTGCATGGAATTTCCTCTGCCAGGAGAGAGCTGCTGCTTTGTAGTTTGTGCTGGGAAACCTTGCTTTGGCAAGTGCCAACTGACCGCAGTGAGGCAGAAAGAAAAGAGAATAGCAATAGGCCTTTTCTCCCCGGCTGCTTTCCCAAGCCCTTCCAGCTAAAACTATGTCGTTGCTCCTCTGGAAAGATCCCTGCACCGCGACGCAGGTTTTCAGAAGAAGCCCTGCGTTTGCAAGAGCAAATGAGGAATTCGTTGCAGGAAAGAGGAAGGAAAGAAAGTTTCTCTCCTTCTGCCTGCTTTGCTCAGAGGACTGGATGAAGTCAGGGAGTTCTCCCTTTCACTGAGAAACGTGCAGGCTGCTGTTGCCTGTGTGCTCTCTTCTTTGCAAATGAGTCTGCAGTTCCACGCTTTGAACCGTGGAAAGGCGCTGGGCTCTGCTAAGATTTCCCCCGGCGCTTCGTTTCCCCTGGGCCAAAGCGAGCCTTCACAATAGCTGAACGCTATCACTGCATACTCGTTCCACTTCCAGAACAGGGCTACCGCGAGGCAGTTCTCCGGGGGAAAACGGCCCTTCGCGAAGGGCAGATCTGCTGAGCTCATTGCGGGAAAGCGAAAGCAAAGGACGCTTTTCTCCCTCTAACCGCTTTCGTCAGAGGAACGGGGGAAGTCACAGTGTTCTTTCTCTCACTGAGATACACACAATCTGACGTTGCCTCTTTGCTCCGTTGCTGGCGAAGAACTGAAATGGACATACATTTCTTTGGGGAAACATAGGGCTTTGCTAGGATTTCTCTAGGCAGTGTGTTTTAAACCCCTAACAACAAACAACACTAACCCTCTAACAACAACAAACACTAACCTCCTGAATAAAAGCAACACTAACCCCCTAACAACAACCAACACTAACCCCCTAACAACAAACAACATGAAAACCCTAACAACAAACTAAACTAAACCCCAAGAAACAACTCTAAACGCCTAAAAACAAAGAATACTAAACACTTAACAACAAACAACACTAACACCCTAACCACAACCAACCCTAACATCATAACAACAAAGAACACTAACACCCTAAGAACAAACAACACTAACCCGCAACAAAAAACAACAGTAACCCCCTTAGAACAAGAACCCTAACCCCCTAACAACAAACAACCCTAAACCATTAATAACAAACAAAACTAACCCCGGAACAACAAACAACACTAACCCCCTAACAACAGACAACACTAAGCCCTTAACAACAAACAACCCTAACCCCGAACAAGAAACATCCCTAACGCCTTAACAACGAACAACATAACCAAACAGCAAACAACACTAACCCACTAAGAACAAACACTAACCCCGTAACAACAAACTACCCTAACCCCGTAACAACAAACAACCCTAACTTACTAACAACAAACAACATTAACCAGCTAACAACAAACAACACTAACCCCCTAACAACTAATAACCCTAAATCCCTAATAACAAACAACACTAACCCCTAACAACAAAAAACCCTAATACACTAACAGCAAACAACCCTAACACGCTAAAAACCAACAACACTAACCCCCAACCACAAACAGCACTAACCCAATCAAAATAAAAAACACTAACCCCCTAACAACAACCAACACTTTCCCCGTAACAACAAACAACACTAACCCCCTAGCAAGAACCAACACTAACCCCCTAACAAGAAAGAACCCTAATCCCCTAACAACAAACCACCCTAAGCCCCTAACAACAAACAACACTAAACCCCTAACAACAAACAACACTAAGCCCCTAACATCAAACTAACCTAACCCCCTAACAACAAACAACCCTAAGCCACTAAAAACAAACAACACTAACCCCCTAACAGGAAACTACCCTAACCTCGTAACCAAAAATATCCTAACCCCGTAAGAACAAACACCCCTAAGCCCCTAACAACAAACAACACTAACAACCAACAACCCTAAACCTCTAAAAGCAAACAAAACTAACCCCCTAACAACTATCAACACCAACACTGTAACAACAAACACTAACCCCCTAACAACAAACAACCCTAACTCCCTAACAACCAACTACACTAACCTCCTAACCACAAACAGCAATAACCCAGTAAAAACAAAGAACACTAACCCCCTAACAGCAACCAACACTTACCCCCTAAAAACAAACAACACTAACCCCCTAACAGGAAACAACCCTAATCCCCTAACAACAAACAACCCTAAGCCCCTAAGAACAAAAAACTCTAAACACCGAACAACAAACAACACTAAACCCCTAACCACAAACAACACTAACCCCCTAACAACCAACAACACTAACCCCCTAACCACAAACTACACTAACACCCTAACAACAAACAACACTAAACCCCAACAAGAAACAAACCTAAACCCCTAACAACAAACAACACTAACCCCTAACAACCAGCAACACTAACTCCCTAACCCCAAACAGCACTAACCCACTAAGAACAAAAAACACTAACCTACTAACAACAACCAACACTAACGCCCTAAGAACAAACAACACTAACCCCCTAACAACAAACAACCCTAACCCCCTAACAACAAACAACCGTAACCAAACAACAAAGAACCCTAACCCACTAACAACAAACAACACTAACTCTATAACAAGAAACTACACTAACCCCGTAACAACAAAAAATCCTATCCCCGTAATAACAAAGAACACTAACCCCGTAACAACAAACAACCCTAACCCCCTAACAGCAAACAACCCTAACCCCCTAACAACCAATAACCCTAACCGCCTAACAAAAACCAACACTTTCCCCCTAAAAACAAACAACACTAACCCCCTAACAACAAACAACCCTAACCCCCTAAACAACCAGCAACACTAACCCCCTAACCACCAACACCACTAAGCCAGTAAAAACAAAAAAAACTAACCCCCTAGCAACAACCAACACTTATCCCCTAAAAACAAACAACACTAACCCCCAACAAGAAAGAACCCAAATCCTTTAACAGCAAACAACTCTAACCCCCTAACAGCAAAAAACTCTGAACCCCTAACAACAAACAACACTAACCCACTAACAACAAACAACCCTAACCCCCTAACAACAAAGAACCCTGACCCCCTAACAACCAGCAACACTAACCCCAACCACAAACACTAATACCCTAAGAACAAAAACCACAAAACCCCAACAAGAAACAACCCTAAACAGCTAACAATAAACAACACTAACCTCCTAACAACAACTATCACTAACACCCTAACAACAACCATCCCTAAACCCCCAACAGCAAACACCACTATCCCCCAACAAGAAACAACCCTAAACCCCTAAGAACAAACACTAACCCCCTAACAACAAACAACACTAAACCCCTAACAAGAAACGAACCTAACCCCGTAACAACAAACAACCCTAACCTCCTAACAACAAACAACCTTAAACCCCTAACAACAAACAACCCTAAACACCTAACAACAAACAATACTAACACCCTAACAAGAAAAACCACTAAACCCCAACAAGAAACAACACTAAACCCCTAACAACAAACACTAACCCCCTGACAACAAACAACACTAAACCCCTAACAAGAAACTAACCTAACCCTGTAACAAGAAACCACCCTAACCTCCTAACAACAAACAACCCTAACCCCCTAACAAACAACAACACTAAGCCCCTAACCACAATCAACACTAACACCCTAACAACAAAAACAACTAAACCCCAACAAGAAACAACCCTAAACCCCTAACAGCAAACACAAACCCCCTAACAACAAGCAATACTAAACCCCTAACAAGAAACTAACCTAACCCCGTAACAACAAACAACAATAACCTCCTAACAGCAAACAACCTTAAACCCCTAACAACAAACAGCCCTAAACCCCTAACAACAAACAACACTAACACCCTAACAACAAAAACCACTAAACCCCAACAAGAAACAACCCTAAACCCCTAAATACAAACAACAGTAACCCCCTAACAACCAACAACGCTCACCCCCAACCACAAACAACACTAACACCCTAACCAAAAACAACACTAACCCCGTAAGAACAAACAACACTAACCCCCTAAAAACAAACAACACTAACACCCTAACAACAAAAACCACTAAAGCCCAACAAGGAGCAACCCTAAATCCCTAAATACAAACAACACTAACCCCCTAACCACTAACAACACTAACACCCTAACAACAAAAACCACTAAACCTCAACAAGAAACAACCCGAAACCCCTAAATAGAAACAACACTAACCACCTAACAACAACCCGAACCCCCTAAAAAGAAACAACCCTAACCCCCAACAACAAATTACTCTAACCCACTAACAACAAACAACCCTAAGCCCCTAACAACAAAGAACCCTAACTCTCTAACAAGAAACAACACTAACCCCCCAACAAAAAACACTAACCCCTAACAACAAACACCACTAACCCCCTAACAACAATCCTAACAACCTAACAACAAACAACACTAACCCCCTAAAAATAAACTACTCTAAACCCCTAACAACAAACAACCCTAACCCCCTAACAAACAACAACACTAACCCCCTAACCACAAACAACACTAACACCCTAACAACAAAAACTACTAAACCCCAACAAGAAACAACCCTAAACCCCTAACAACAAACACTAACCCCCTAACAACAAACAACACTAAACCCCTAACAAGAAACTAACCTAACCCCGTAACAACAAACAACCCTAACCTCCTAACAACAAACAACCTTAAACCCCTAACAACAAACAACCCTAAATCCCTAACAACAAACAACACTAACACCCTAACAACAAAAAGCACTAAACCCCAACAAGAAACAACACTAAACCCCTAACAACAAACACTAACCCCCTAACAACAAACAACACTAAACCCCTAACAAGAAACTAACCTAACCCTGTAACAACAAAAAACCCTAACCTCCTAACAACAAACAACCTTAACCCCCTAACAACAAACAACCCTAAACCCCTAACAACAAACAATCCTAACCCCCTAACAACCAACAACGCTCACCCCCTAACCACAAACAGCACTAACACCCTAACCACAATCAACACTAACCCAGTAAGAACAAACAACACTAAACCCCTAACAACAAACAACACTAACACCATAACAACAAAAACTACTAAACCCCAACAAGAAACAACCCTAAACCCCTAACAACAAACACTAACCCCCTAACAACAAACAACACTAAACCCGTAACAAGAAACTAACCTAACCCTGTAACAACAAAGAACCCTAACCTCCTAACAACAAACAACCTTAACCCCCTAACAACAAACAACACTAACAAACTAACAACAAAAACCACTAAACCCCAACAAGAAACAACACTAAACCCCTAACAACAAACACTAACCCCCTAACAACAAACAACACTAAACCCCTAACAAGAAACTAACCTAACCCCGTAACAACAAACAACCCTAAACCCCTAACAACAAACAATCCTAACCCCTTAACAACCCACAACTCTCACCCCCTAAGCACAAACAACACTAACACCCTAACCACAAACAACACTAACCCCGTAAGAACAACAACACTAACCCCCTAACCACAAATAACACTAACACCCTAACAACAAAAACTACTATACCCCAACAAGAAACAACTCTAAACCCCTAACAACAAACACTAACCCCCTAACAACAAAAAACACTAAACCCCTAACAAGAAACTAATCTAATCCTGAAACAACAAACAACCCTAACCAACTAACAACAAACAACCCTAAACCCCTAACAGCAAACAACCCTAACCTTCTAACAACAAACAACCCTAACCCCCTAACAAACAACAACACTAACCCTCTAACCACAAACAACACTAACACCCTAACAACAAAAACTACTAAACTCCAACAAGAAACAACCTTAAACCCCTAACAACAAACACTAACCCCCTAACAACAAACAACCCTAAAACCCTAACAACAAACAACACTAACACCCTAACAACAAACAACCCTGAATCCCTAACAACAAACCATCCTAACCCCCTAACAACCAACAACGCACACCCCCTAACCACAAACAACACTAACACCCTAACCACAAACAACACTAACCCCGTAAGAACAAACAACACTAACCCCCTAACCACAAACAACACTAACACCCTATCAACAAAAACTACTAAACCCCAACAAGAAACAACCCTAAACCCCTAACAACAAACACTAACCCCCTAACAGCAAACAACACTAAACCCCTAACAAGAAACTAACCTAACCCCGTAACAACAAACAACCCTAACCTCCTAACAACAAACAACCTAAAACACCTAACAACAAACAACCCTAAACCCCTAACAACAAACCACACTAACACCCTAACAACAAAAACCACTAAACCCCAACAAGAAACAACTCTAAACCCCTAACAACAAACACTAACCCCCTAACAATAAACAACACTAAACCCCTAACAAGAAACTAACCTAACCCTGTAACAACAAACAACCCTAACCTCCGAACAAAAAACAACCTTATCCCCCTAACAAACAACAACACTAACACCCTAACCACAAACAACACTAACACCCTAACAACAAAAACTACTAAACCCCAACAAGAAACAGCCCTAAACCCCTAACAACAAACACTAACCCCCTAAGAACAAAAAACACTAAACCCCTAACAAGAAACTAACCTAACCCCGTAACAACAAACAACCCTAACCTCCTAACAACAAACAATCTTAAACCGCTAACAACAAACAACCCTAAACCCCTAACAACAAAGAACACTAACACCCTAACAACAAAAACCAATAAACCCCAACAAGAAACAACACTAAACCCCTAACAACAAACACTAACCCCCTAACAACAAACAACACTAAACCCCTAACAAGAAACTAACCTAACCGTGTAACAACAAACAACCCTAACCTCCTAACAACAAACAACCTTAACCACCTAACAACAAACAACCCTAAACCCCTAACAACAAACAATCCTAACCCCGTAACAACCAACAACGCACAGCCCCTAACCACAAACAACACTAACACCCTAACCACAATCAACACTAACCACGTAAGAACAAACAACACTAACCCTCTAACCACAAACAACACTAACACCCTAACCACAAACAACACTAATCCCGTAAGAACAAACAACACTAACCCCCTAACAACAAACAACACTAACACCCTAACAACAAAAACTACTAAACCCCAACAAGAAACAACCCTAAACCCCTAACAACAAACACTAACCCCCTAACAACAAACAACACTAATCCCCTAACAAGAAACTAACCTAACCCCGTAACAACAAACAACCCTAACCTCCTAACAACAAACAACCTTAAACCCCTAACAACAAACAACCCTAAACCCCTAACAACAAACAACACTAACACACTAACAACAAAAAACACTAAACCCCAACAAGAAACAACACTAAACCCCTAACAACAAACACTAACCCCCTAACAACAAACAACACTAAACCCCTAACAAGAAACTAACCTAACCCTGTAACAACAAACAACACTAACCTCCTAACAACAAATAACCCTAACCCCCTAACAAACAACAACACTAAACCCCTAACCACAAACAACACTAACACCCTAACAAAAACTACTAAACCCCAACAAGAAACAACCCTAAACCCCTAACAACAAACACTAACCCCCTAACAGCAAACAACACTAAACCCCTAACAAGAAACTAACGTAACCCCCTAACAACCAACAACGCACACCCCCAACCACAAACAACACTAACACCCTAACCACAAACAACACTAACCCCGTAAGAACAAACTACACTAACCCCCTAACAACAAACAACATTAACACCCTAACAACAAAAACTACTAAACCCAACAAGAAACAACCCTAAACCCCTAACAACAAACACTAACCCCCTAACAAGAAACAACACTAAACCCCTAACAAGAAACTAACCTAACCCCGTAACAACAAACAACCCTAACCTCCTAACAACAAACAACCTTAAACCCCTAACAACAAACAACCCTAAACCCCTAACAACAAACAACACTAACGCCCTAACAACAAAAACCACTAAATCCCAACAAGAAACAACACTAAACCCCTAACAACAAACACTAACCCCCTAACAACAAACATCACTAAACCCCTAACAAGAAACTAACCTAACCCTGTAAAAACAAACAACCCTAACCTCCTAACAACAAACAACGCTAACCCCCTAACAAACAACAACACTAACCCCCTAACCACAAACAACACTAACACCCTAACAACAAAAACTACTAAACCCCAACAAGAAACAACCCTAAACCCCTAACAACAAACACTAACCCCCTAACAGCAAACAACACTAAACCCCTAACAAGAAACTAACCTAACTCCCTAACAACCAACAACGCACACCCCCTAACCACAAACAACACTAACACCCTAACCACAAACAACACTAACCCCGTAAGAACAAACTACACTAACCCCCTAACAACAAACAACACTAACACCCTAACAACAAAAACTACTAAACCCAACAAGAAACAACCCTAAACCCCTAACAACAAACACTAACCCCCTAACAACAAACAACACTAAACCCCTAACAAGAAACTTACCTAAACCCGTAACAACAAACAACCCTAACCTCCTAACAACAAACAACCTTAAACCCCTAACAACAAACAACCCTAAACCCCTAACAACAAACAACACTAACACCCTAACAACAAAAACCACTAAACTCCAACAAGAAACAACACTAAACCCCTAACAACAAACACTCACCCCCTAACAACAAACATCACTAAACCCCTAACAAGAAACTAACCTAACCCTGTAAAAACAAACAAACCTAACCTCCTAACAACAAACAACCCTAACCCCCTAACAAACAACACTAACCCCCTAACCACAAACAACACTAACACCCTAACAACAAAAACTACTAAACCCCAACAAGAAACAACCCTAAACCCCTAACAACAAACACTAACCCCCTAACAACAAACAATCCTAACCCCCTAACAACCAACAACTCTCACACCCTAACCACAAACAACACTAACACCCTAACCACAAACAACACTAACCCCGTAAGAACAAACAACACTAACCCCCTAACCACAAACAACACTAAAACCCTAAGAACAAAAACTACTAAACCCCAACAGGAAACAACCCTAAACCCCTAACAACAAACACTAACCCCCTAACAGCAAACAACACTAAACCCCTAACAAGAAACTAACCTAACCCCGTAACAACAAACAACCCTAAACCCCTAACAACAAACAACACTAACACCCTAACAACAAAAACCACTAAACCCCAACAAGGAACAACACTAAACCCCTAACAACAAACACTAACCCCCTAACAACAAACAACACTAAACCCCTAACAAGAAACTAACCTAACCCTGTAACAACAAACAACCCTAACGTCCTAACAAAAAACAACCTTATCCCCCTAACAAACAACAACACTAACACCCTAACCACAAACAACACTAACACCCTAACAACAAAAACTACTAAACCCCAACAAGAAACAGCCCTAAACCCCTAACAACAAACACTAACCTCCTAACAACAAACAACACTAAACCCCTAACAAGAAACTAACCTAACCCTGTAACAACAAACAGCCCTAACCTCCTAACAACAAACAACCTTAACCCCCTAACAACAAACAACCCTAAACCCCTAACAACAAACAATCCTAACCCCCTAACAACCAACAACGCACACCCCCTAACCACAAACAACACTAACACCCTAACCACAAACAACACTAACCCCGTAAGAACAAACAACACTAACCCCCTAACAACAAACAACACTAACACCCTAACAACAAAAACTACTAAACCCCAACAAGAAACAACCCTAAACCCCTAACAACAAACACTAACCCCCTAACAACAAACAACACTAAACCCCTAACAAGAAACTAACTTAACCCCATAAAAACAAACAACCCTAACCTCCTAACAACAAACAACCTTAAACCCCTAACAACAAACAACCCTAAACGCCTAACAACAAACAACACTAACACCCTAACAACAAAAACCACTAAACCCCAACAGGAAACAACACTAAACCCCTAACAACAAACACTAACCCCCTAACAACAAACAACACTAAACCCCTAACAAGAAACTAACCTAACCCTGTAACAACAAACAACCCAAACCTCCTAACAAAAAACAATCCTAACCCCCTAACAAACAACAACACTAACCCCCTAACCACAAACAACACTAACACCCTAACAACAAAAACTACTAAACCCCAACAAGAAACAATCCTAAACCCCTAACAACAAACACTAACCCCCTAACAGCAAACAACACTAAACCCCTAACAAGAAACTAACCTAAACCCGTAACAACAAACAACCCTAAACCCCTAACAACAAACAATCCTAACCCCTTAACAACCCACAACTCTCACCCCCTAAGCACAAACAACACTAACACCCTAACCACAAACAACACTAACCCCGTAAGAACAACAACACTAACCCCCTAACCACAAATAACACTAACACCCTAACAACAAAAACTACTATACCCCAACAAGAAACAACTCTAAACCCCTAACAACAAACACTAACCCCCTAACAACAAAAAACACTAAACCCCTAACAAGAAACTAACCTAACCCTGAAACAACAAACAACCCTAACCAACTAACAACAAACAACCCTAAACCCCTAACAGCAAACAACCCTAACCTTCTAACAACAAACAACCCTAACCCCCTAACAAACAACAACACTAACCCTCTAACCACAAACAACACTAACACCCTAACAACAAAAACTACTAAACTCCAACAAGAAACAACCTTAAACCCCTAACAACAAACACTAACCCCCTAACAACAAACAACCCTAAACCCCTAACAACAAACAACACTAACACCCTAACAACAAACAACCCTAAATCCCTAACAACAAACCATCCTAACCCCCTAACAACCAACAACGCACACCCCCTAACCACAAACAACACTAACACCCTAACCACAAACAACACTAACCCCGTAAGAACAAACAACACTAACCCCCTAACCACAAACAACACTAACACCCTAACAACAAAAACTACTAAACCCCAACAAGAAACAACCCTAAACCCCTAACAACAAACACTAACCCCCTAACAGCAAACAACACTAAACCCCTAACAAGAAACTAACCTAACCCCGTAACAACAAACAACCCTAACCTCCTAACAACAAACAACCTTAAACACCTAACAACAAACAACCCTAAACCCCTAACAACAAACCACACTAACACCCTAACAACAAAAACCACTAAACCCCAACAAGAAACAACTCTAAACCCCTAACAACAAACACTAACCCCCTAACAATAAACAACACTAAACCCCTAACAAGAAACTAACCTAACCCTGTAACAACAAACAACCCTAACCTCCTAACAAAAAACAACCTTATCCCCCTAACAAACAACAACACTAACACCCTAACCACAAACAACACTAACACCCTAACAACAAAAACTACTAAACCCCAACAAGAAACAGCCCTAAACCCCTAACAACAAACACTAACCCCCTAAGAACAAAAAACACTAAACCCCTAACAAGAAACTAACCTAACCCCGTAACAACAAACAACCCTAACCTCCTAACAACAAACAATCTTAAACCGCTAACAACAAACAACCCTAAACCCCTAACAACAAAGAACACTAACACCCTAACAACAAAAACCACTAAACCCCAACAAGAAACAACACGAAACCCCTAACAACAAACACTAACCCCCTAACAACAAACAACACTAAACCCCTAACAAGAAACTAACCTAACCGTGTAACAACAAACAACAATAACCTCCTAACAACAAACAACCTTAACCCCCTAACAACAAACAACCCTAAACCCCTAACAACAAACAATCCTAACCCCGTAACAACCAACAACGCACAGCCCCTAACCACAAACAACACTAACACCCTAACCACAATCAACACTAACCACGTAAGAACAAACAACACTAAACCTCTAACCACAAACAACACTAACACCCTAACCACAAACAACACTAATCCCGTAAGAACAAACAACACTAACCCCCTAACAACAAACAACACTAACACCCTAACAACAAAAACTACTAAACCCCAACAAGAAACAACCCTAAACCCCTAACAACAAACACTAACCCCCTAACAACAAACAACACTAATCCCCTAACAAGAAACTAACCTAACCCCGTAACAACAAACAACCCTAACCTCCTAACAACAAACAACCTTAAACCCCTAACAACAAACAACCCTAAACCCCTAACAACAAACAACACTAACACACTAACAACAAAAAACACTAAACCCCAACAAGAAACAACACTAAACCCCTAACAACAAACACTAACCCCCTAACAACAAACAACACTAAACCCCTAACAAGAAACTAACCTAACCCTGTAACAACAAACAACCCTAACCTCCTAACAACAAATAACCCTAACCCCCTAACAAACAACAACACTAAACCCCTAACCACAAACAACACTAACACCCTAACAAAAACTACTAAACCCCAACAAGAAACAACCCTAAACCCCTAACAACAAACACTAACCCCCTAACAGCAAACAACACTAAACCCCTAACAAGAAACTAACGTAACCCCCTAACAACCAACAACGCACACCCCCAACCACAAACAACACTAACACCCTAACCACAAACAACACTAACCCCGTAAGAACAAACTACACTAACCCCCTAACAACAAACAACATTAACACCCTAACAACAAAAACTACTAAACCCAACAAGAAACAACCCTAAACCCCTAACAACAAACACTAACCCCCTAACAACAAACAACACTAAACCCCTAACAAGCAACTTACCTAACCCCGTAACAACAAACAACCCTAACCTCCTAACAACAAACAACCTTAAACCCCTAACAACAAACAACCCTAAACCCCTAACAACAAACAACACTAACGCCCTAACAACAAAAACCACTAAATCCCAACAAGAAACAACACTAAACCCCTAACAACAAACACTAACCCCCTAACAACAAACATCACTAAACCCCTAACAAGAAACTAACCTAACCCTGTAAAAACAAACAACCCTAACCTCCTAACAACAAACAACCCTAACCCCCTAACAAACAACAACACTAACCCCCTAACCACAAACAACACTAACACCCTAACCACAAACAACACAAACCCCGTAAGAACAAACAACACTAACCCCGTAACAACAAACAACACTAACACCCTAACAACAAAAACTAGTAAACCCCAACAAGAAAAAACCCTAAACCCCTAACAACAAACACTAACCCCCTAACAACAAACAACACTAAACCCCTAACAAGAAACTAACATAACTCCGTAACAACAAACAACCCTAACCTCCTAACAACAAACAACCCTAAACCCCTAACAACAAACAACCCTAACCTTCTAACAACAAACAACCCTAACCCCCTAACAAACAACAACACTAACCCCCTAACCACAAACAACACTAACACCCTAACAACAAAAACTACTAAACCCCAAGAAGAAACAACCCTAAAGCCCTAAAAACAAACACTAACCCCCTAACAACAAACAACACTAAACCCCTAACAAGAAACTAACCTAACCCCGTAACAACAAACAACCCTAACCTCCTAACAACAAACAACCTTAAACCCCTAACAACAAAAAACCCTAAACCCCTAACAACAAACAACACTAACACCCTAACAACAAAAACCACTAAACCCCAAAAACAAACAACCCTAACCCCCTAACAAACAACAACACTAACCCCCTAACCACAAACAACACTAACACCCTAACAAGAAAAACTACTAAACTCCAACAAGAAACAACCTTAAACCCCAAACAACAAACACTAACCCCCTAACAAGAAACAACCCTAAACACCTAACAACAAACAACACTAACACCCTAACAATAAAAACCACTAAACCCCAACAAGAAACAACACTAAACCCGTAACAACAAACACTAACCCCCTAACAACAAACAACACTAAACCCCTAACAAGAAACTAACCTAACAATGTAACAACAAACAACCCTAACATCCTAACAACAAACATCCTTAACCCCCTAACAACAAACAACCCTAAACCCCTAACAACAAACAATCCTAACCCCCTAACAACCAACAACGCACACCCCCTAACCACAAACAACACTAACACCCTAACCACAAACAACACTAACCCCGTAAGAACAAACTACACTAATGCCCTAACAACAAACAAAACTAACACCCTAACAACAAAAACTAATAAACCCCAACAAGAAACAACCCTAAACCCCTAACAACAAACACTAACCCCCTAACAGCAAACAACACTAAACCCCTAACAAGAGACTAACCTAACCCTGTAACAACAAACACCCCTAACCTCCTAACAACAAACAACCTTAAACCCCTAACAACAAACAACCCTAAACCCCTAACAACAAACAACACTAACACCCTAACAACAAAAACCACTAAACCCCAACAAGAAACAACACTAAACCCCTAACAACAAACACTAACCCCCTAACAACAAACAACACTAAACCCCTAACAAGAAACTAACCTAACCCTGTAACAACAAACAACCCTAACCTCCTAACAAAAAACAACCTTAACCTCCTAACAAACAACAACACTAACCCCCTAACCACAAACAACACTAACACCCTAACAACAAAAATTATTAAACCCCAACAAGAAACAACCCTAAACCCCTAACAACAAACACTAACCCCCTAACAACAAACAACACTAAACCCCTAACAAGAAACTAACCTAACCCCGTAACAACAAACAACCCTAACCTCCTAACAGCAAACAACCTTAAACCCCTAACAACAAACAACACTAAACCCCAGCAACAAACAACAATAAACCCCTAACAACAAACAACACTAACACCCTAACAACAAAAACCACTAAACCCCAACAAGAAACAACACTAAACCCCTAACAACAAACACTAACCCCCTAACAACAAACAACACTAAACCCCTAACAAGAAACTAACCTAACCCTGTAACAACAAACAGCCCTAACCTCCTAACAACAAACCACTTTAACCCCCTAACAACAAACAACCCTAAACCCCTAACAACAAACAATCCTAACCCCCTAACAACCAACAACTCTCACCCCCTAACCACAAACAACACTAACACCCTAACCACAAACAACACTAACCCCGTAAGAACAAACAACACTAACCCCCTAACCACAAACAACACTAACACCCTAACAACGAAAACTACTAAACCCCAACAAGAAACAACCCTAAACCCCTAACAACAAACACTAACCCCCTAACAACAAACAACACTAACACCCTAACAAGAAACTAACCTAACCCTGTAACAACAAACAACCCTAACCTCCTAACAACAAACAACCTTAACCCCTAACAACAAACAACCCTAAACCCCTAACAACAAAGAATCTTAACCCCCTAACAACCAACAAGGCACACCCCCTAACCACAAACAACACTAACACCCTAACCACAAACAACACTAACCCCGTAAGAACAAACAACTCTAACCCCCTAACAACAAACAACACTAACACCCTAACAACAAAAACTACTAAACCCCAACAAGAAACAACCCTAAACCCCTAACAAAAAACACTAACCCCATAACAACAAACAACACTAAACCCCTAACAAGAAACTTACCTAACCCCGTAACAACAAACAACCCTAACCTCCTAACAACAACCTTAAACCCCTAACAACAAACAACCCTAAACCCCTAACAACAAACAACACTAACACCCTAACAACAAAAACCACATAACCCCAACAAGAAATAACACTAAACCCCTAACAACAAACACTAACCCCCTAACAACAAACAACACTAAACCCCTAACAAGAAACTAACCTAACCCTGTAACAACAAACAGCCCTAACCTCCTAACAACAAACAACCATAACCCCCTAACAACAAACAACCCTAAACCCCTAACAACAAACAATCCTAACCCCCTAACAACCAACAACTCTCACCCCCTAACCACAAACAACACTAACACCATAACCACAAACAACACTAACCCCGTAAGAACAAACAACACTAACCCCCTAACCACAAACAACACTAACGCCCTAACAACAAAAACTACTAAACCCCAACAAGAAACAACCCTAAACCCCTAACAACAAACACTAACCCCCAACAGCAAACAACACTAAACCCCTAACAAGAAACTAACCTAACCCCGTAACAACAAACAACCCTAACCTCCTAACAACAAACAACCTTAAACCCCTAAAAACAAACAACCCTAAACCCATAACAACAAACAACACTAACACCCTAACAACAAAAACCACTAAACCCCAACAAGAAACAACTCTAAACCCCTAACAACAAACGCTAACCCCCTAACAACAAACAACACTAAACCCCTAACAAGAAACTAACCTAACCCTGTAACAACAAACAACCCTAACCTCCTAACACAAAACAACCTTATCCCCCTAACAAACAACAACACTAACACCCTAACAACAAACAATCCTAACCCCCTAACAACCAACAACGCACACCCCCTAACCACAAACAACACTAACACCCTAACCACAAACAACACTAACCCCGTAAGAACAAACAACACTAACCCCCTAACCACAAACAACACTAACACCCTAACAACAAAAACTACTAAACCCCAACAAGAAACAACCCTAAACCCCTAACAAAAAACACTAACCCCATAACAACAAACAACACTAAACCCCTAACAAGAAACTTACCTAACCCCGTAACAACAAACAACCCTAACCTCCTAACAACAACCTTAAACCCCTAACAACAAACAACCCTAAACCCCTAACAACAAACAACACTAACACCCTAACAACAAAAACCACTTAACCCCAACAAGAAATAACACTAAACCCCTAACAACAAACACTAACCCCCTAACAACAAACAACACTAAACCCCTAACAAGAAACTAACCTAACCCTGTAACAACAAACAGCCCTAACCTCCTAACAACAAACAACCTTAACCCCCTAACAACAAACAACCCTAAACCCCTAACACCAAACAATCCTAACCCCCTAACAACCAACAACTCTCACCCCCTAACCACAAACAACACTAACACCCTAACCACAAACAACACTAACCCCGTAAGAACAAACAACACTAACCCCCTAACCACAAACAACAGTAACACCCTAACAACAAAAACTACTAAACCCCAACAAGAAACAACCCTAAACCCCTAACAACAAACACTAACCCCCTAACAGCAAACAACACTAAACCCCTAACAAGAAACTAACCTAACCCCGTAACAACAAACAACCCTAACCTCCTAACAACAAACAACCTTAAACCCCTAACAACAAACAACCCTAAACCCCTAACAACAAACAACACTAACACCCTAACAACAAAAACCACTAAACCCCAACAAGAAACAACTTTAAACCCCTAACAACAAACACTAACCCCCTAACAACAAACAACACTAAACCAATAACAAGAAACTAACCTAACCCTGTAACAACAAACAACCCTAACCTCCTAACAAAAAACAACCTTATCCCCCTAACAAACAACAACACTAACACCCTAACCACAAACAATACTGACACCCTAACAACAAAAACTACTAAACCCCAACAAGAAACAGCCCTAAACCCCTAACAACAAAAACTAACCCCCTAACAACAAAAAACACTAAACCCCAGCAACAAACAACACTAAACCCCTAAAAAGAAACAACACTAACACCCTAACAACAAAAACCACTAAACCCCAACAAGAAACAACACTAAACCCCTAACAACAAACACTAACCCCCTAACAACAAACAACACTAAACCCCTAACAAGAAACTAACCTAACCCTGTAACAACAAACAGCCCTAACCTCCTAACAACAAACCACCTTAACCCCCTAACAACAAACAACCCTAAACCCCTAACAACAAACAATCCTAACCCCCTAACAACCAACAACTCTCACCCCCTAACCACAAACAACACTAACCCCCTAACCACAAACAACACTAACACCCTAACAACAAAAACTACTAAACCCCAAAAAGAAACAAACCTAAACCCCTAACAGCAAACACTAACCCCCTAACAACAAACAACACTAAACCCCTTACAAGAAACTAACCTAACCCTGTAACAACAAACAACCCTAACCTCCTAACAACAAACAACCTTAACCCCCTAACAACAAACAACCCTAAACCCCTAACAACAAACAATCCTAACCCCCTAACAACCAACAACGCACACCCCCTAACCACAAACAACACTAACACCCTAACCACAAACAACACTAACCCCGTAAGAACAAACAACACTAACCCCCTAACAACAAACAACACTAACACCCTAACAACAAAAACTACTAAACCCCAACAAGAAACAACCCTAAACCCCTAACAACAAACACTAACCCCCTAACAACAAACAACACTAAACCCCTAACAAGAAACTAACCTAACCCCGTAACAACAAATAACCCTAACCTCCTAACAACAAACAACCTTAAACCCCTAACAACAAACAACCCTAAACCCCTAACAACAAACAATCCTAACCCCCTAAAAACCAACAACGCACACCCCCTAACCACAAACAACACTAACACCCTAACCACAAACAACACTAACCCCGTAAGAACAAACTACACTAACGCCCTAACAACAAACAAAACTAACACCCTAACAACAAAAACTACTATACCCCAACAAGAAACAACCCTAAACCCCTAAGAACAAACAATAACCCCCTAACAACAAACAACACTAAACCCCTAACAAGAAACTAACCTAACCCCGTAACAACAAACAACCCTAACCTCCTAACAACAAACAACCTTAAACCCCTAACAACAAACAACCCTAAACCCCTAACAACAAACAACACTAACACCCTAACAACAAAAACCACTAAACCCCAACAAGAAACAACACTAAACACCTAACAACAAACAGTAACCCCCTAACAACAAACAACACTAAACCCCTAACAAGAAACTAACCTAACCCTGTAACAACAAACAACCCTAACCTCCTAACAAAAAACAACCTTAACCCCCTAACAAACAACAACACTAACCCCCTAACCACAAACAACACTAACACCCTAACAACAAAAACCACTAAACCCCAACAAGAAACAGCCCTAAACCCCTAACAACAAACACTAACCCCCTAACAACAAAAAACACTAAACCCCTAACAAGAAACTAACCTAACCCTGTAACAACAAACAACCCTAACCTCCTAACAACAAACAACCTTAACCCCCTAACAACAAACAACCCTAAACCCCTAACAACAAACAATCCTAACCCCCTAACAACCAACAACGCACACCCCCTAACCACAAACAACACTAACACCCTAACCACAAACAACACTAACCCCGTAAGAACAAACAACACTAACCCCCTAACAACAAACAACACTAACACCCTAACAACAAAAACTACTAAACCCCAACAAGAAACAACCCTAAACCCCTAACAACAAACACTAACCCCCTAACAACAAACAACACTAAACCCCTAACAAGAAACTAACCTAACCCCGTAACAACAAATAACCCTAACCTCCTAACAACAAACAACCTTAAACCCCTAACAACAAACAACCCTAAACCCCTAACAACAAACAACACTAACACACTAACAACAAAAAACACTAAACCCCAACAAGAAACAACACTAAACCCCTAACAACAAACACTAATCCCCTAACAACAAACAACACTAAACCCCTAACAAGAAACTAACCTAACCCTGTAACAAAAAACAACCCTAACCTCCTAACAACAAATAACCCTAACCCCCTAACAAACAACAACACTAACCCCCTAACCACAAACAACACTAACACCCTAACAACAAAAACTACTAAACCCCAACAAGAAACAACCCTAAACCCCTAACAACAAACACTAACCCCCTAACAGCAAACAACACTAAGCCCCTAACAAGAAACTAACCTAACCCCCTAACAACCAACAACGCACACCCCCTAACCACAAACAACACTAACACCCTAACCACAAACAACACTAACCCCGTAAGAACAAACTACACTAACCCCCTAACAACAAACAACACTAACACCCTAACAACAAAAACTACTAAACCCAACAAGAAACAACCCTAAACCCCTAACAACAAACACTAACCCCATAACAACAAACAACACTAAACCCCTAACAAGAAACTAACCTAACCCTGTAACAACAAACAACCCTAACCTCCTAACAACAAACAACCTTAAACCCCTAACAACAAACAACCCTAAACCCCTAACAACAAACAACACTAACACCCTAACAACAAATACCACTAAACCCCAAAAAGAAACAACACTAAACCCCTAACAACAAACACTAACCTCCTAACAACAAACAACACTAAACCCCTAACAAGAAACTAACCTAACCCTGTAACAACAAACAACCCTAACCTCCTAACAACAAACAACCTTAACCCCTAACAACAAACAACCCTAAACCCCTAACAACAAACAATCTTAACCCCCTAACAACAAACAAGGCACACCCCCTAACCACAAACAACACTAACACCCTAACCACAAACAACACTAACCCCGTAAGAACAAACAACTCTAACCCCCTAACAACAAACAACACTAACACCCTAACAACAAAAACTACTAAACCCCAACAAGAAACAACCCTAAACCCCTAACAAAAAACACTAACCCCATAACAACAAACAACACTAAACCCCTAACAAGAAACTTACCTAACCCCGTAACAACAAACAACCCTAACCTCCTAACAACAACCTTAAACCCCTAACAACAAACAACCCTAAACCCCTAACAACAAACAACACTAACACCCTAACAACAAAAACCAATTAACCCCAACAAGAAATAACACTAAACCCCTAACAACAAACACTAACCCCCTAACAACAAACAACACTAAACCCCTAACAAGAAACTAACCTAACCCTGTAACAACAAACAGCCCTAACCTCCTAACAACAAACAACCTTAACCCCCTAACAACAAACAACCCTAAACCCCTAACAACAAACAATCCTAACCCCCTAACAACCAACAACTCTCACCCCCTAACCACAAACAACACTAACACCCTAACCACAAACAACACTAACCCCGTAAGAACAAACAACACTAACCCCCTAACCACAAACAACACTAACACCCTAACAACAAAAACTACTAAACCCCAACAAGAAACAACCCTAAACCCCTAACAACAAACACTAACCCCCTAACAGCAAACAACACTAAACCCCTAACAAGAAACTAACCTAACCCCGTAACAACAAACAACCCTAACCTCCTAACAACAAACAACCTTAAACCCCTAACAACAAACAACCCTAAACCCATAACAACAAACAACACTAACACCCTAACAACAAAAACCACTAAACCCCAACAAGAAACAACTCTAAACCCCTAACAACAAACACTAACCCCCTAACAACAAACAACACTAAACCCCTAACAAGAAACTAACCTAACCCTGTAACAACAAACAACCCTAACCTCCTAACAAAAAACAACCTTATCCCCCTAACAAACAACAACACTAACACCCTAACAACAAACAATCCTAACCCCCTAACAACCAACAACGCACACCCCCTAACCACAAACAACACTAACACCCTAACCACAAACAACACTAACCCCGTAAGAACAAACAACACTAACCCCCTAACCACAAACAACACTAACACCCTAACCACAAACAACACTAACCCCGTAAGAAGAAACAACACTAACCCCCTAACAACAAAAACTACTAAACCCCAACAAGAAACAACCCTAAACCCCTAACAACAAACACTAACCCCCTAACAACAAACAACACTAATCCCCTAACAAGAAACTAACCTAACCCCGTAACAACAAACAACCCTAACCTCCTAACAACAAACAACCTTAAACCCCTAACAACAAACAACCCTAAACCCCTAACAACAAACAACACTAACACACTAACAACAAAAAACACTAAACCCCAACAAGAAACAACACTAAACCCCTAACAACAAACACTAACCGCCTAACAACAAACAACACTAAACCCCTAACAAGAAACTAACCTAACCCTGTAACAACAAACAACCCTAACCTCCTAACAACAAATAACCCTAACCCCCTAACAAACAACAACACTAACCCCCTAACCACAAACAACACTAACACCCTAACAAAAACTACTAAACCCCAACAAGAAACAACCCTAAACCCCTAACAACAAACACTAACCCCCTAACCGCAAACAACACTAAACCCCTAACAAGAAACTAACGTAACCCCCTAACAACCAACAACGCACACCCCCTAACCACAAACAACACTAACCCCGTAAGAACAAAATACACTAACCCCCTAACAACAAACAACACTAACACCCTAACAACAAAAACTACTAAACCCAACAAGAAACAACCCTAAACCCCTAACAACAAACCCTAACCCCCTAACAACAAACAACACTAAACCCCTAACAAGCAACTTACCTAACCCCGTAACAACAAACAACCCTAACCTCCTAACAACAAACAACCTTAAACCCCTAACAACAAACAACCCTAAACCCCTAACAACAAACAACACTAACGCCCTAACAACAAAAACCACTAAACCCCAACAAGAAACAACACTAAACCCCTAACAACAAACACTAACCCCCTAACAACAAACATCACTAAACCCCTAACAAGAAACTAACCTAACCCTGTAAAAACAAACAACCCTAACCTCCTAACAACAAACAACCCTAACCCCCTAACAAACAACAACAATAACCCCCTAACCACAAACAACACTAACACCCTAACAACAAAAACTACTAAACCCCAACAAGAAACAACCCTAAACCCCTAACAACAAACACTAACCCCCTAACAACAAACAACACTAAACCCCTAACAAGAAACAAACCTAACCCCGTAACAACAAACAACCCTAACCTCCTAACAACAAACAATCTTAAACCCCTAACAACAAACAACCCTAAACCCCTAACAACAAAGAACACTAACACCCTAACAACAAAAACCACTAAACCCCAACAAGAAACAACACTAAACCCCTAACAACAAACACTAACCCCCTAACAACAAACAACACTAAACCCCTAACAAGAAACTAACCTAACCCTGTAACAACAAAGATCCCTAACCTCCTAACAACAAACAACCTTAACCCCCTAACAACAAACAACCCTAAACCCCTAACAACAAACAATCCTAACCCCCTAACAACCAACAACGCACACCCCCTAACCACAAACAACACTAACACCCTAACCACAAACAACACTAACCCCGTAAGAACAAACAACACTAACCCCCTAACCACAAACAACACTAACACCGTAACCACAAACAACACTAACCCCGTAAGAACAAACAACACTAACCCCCTAACAACAAACAACACTAACACCCTAACAACAAAAACTACTAAACCCCAACAAGAAACAACCCTAAACCCCTAACAACAAACACTAACCCCCTAACAACAAACAACACTAATCCCCTAACAAGAAACTAACCTAACCCCGTAACAACAAACAACCCTAACCTCCTAACAACAAACAACCTTAAACCCCTAACAACAAACAACCCTAAACCCCTAACAACAAACAACACTAACACACTAACAACAAAAAACACTAAACCTCAACAAGAAACAACACTAAACCCCTAACAACAAACACTAACCCCCTAACAACAAACAACACTAAACCCCTAACAAGAAACTAACCTAACCCTGTAACAACAAACAACCCTAACCTCCTAACAACAAATAACCCTAACCCCCTAACAAACAACAACACTAACCCCCTAACCACAAACAACACTAACACCCTAACAAAAACTACTAAACCCCAACAAGAAACAACCCTAAACACCTAACAACAAACACTAACCCCCTAACAGCAAACAACACTAAACCCCTAACAAGAAACTAACGTAACCCCCTAACAACCAACAACGCACACCCCTAACCACAAACAACACTAACACCCTAACCACAAACAACACTAACCCCGTAAGAACAAACTACACTAACACCCTAACAACAAAAACCACTAAACCCCTAACAAGAAACTAACATAACTCCGTAACAACAAACAACCCTAACCTCCTAACAACAAACAACCCTAAACCCCTAACAACAAACAACCCTAACCTTCTAACAACAAACAAACCTAACCCCCTAACAAACAACAACACTAACCCCCTAACCACAAACAACACTAACACCCTAACAACAAAAACTACTAAAAAACAACAAGAAACAACCCTAAAGCCCTAACAACAAACACTAACCCCCTAACAACAAACAACACTAAACCCCTAACAAGAAACTAACCTAACCCAGTAACAACAAACAACCCTAACCTCCTAACAACAAACAACCTTAAACCCCTAACAACAAAAAACCCTAAACCCCTAACAACAAACAACACTAACACCCTAACAACAAAAACCACTAAACCCCAACAACAAACAACCCTAACCCCCTAACAAACAACAACACTAACCCCCTAACCACAAACAACACTAACACCCTAACAAGAAAAACTACTAAACTCCAACAAGAAACAACCTTAAACCCCTAACAACAAACACTAACCCCCTAACAACAAACAACCTTAAACACCTAACAACAAACAACACTAACACCCTAACAATAAAAACCACTAAACCCCAACAAGAAACAACACTAAACCCGTAACAACAAACACTAACCCCCTAACAACAAACAACACTAAACCCCTAACAAGAAACTAACCTAACCCTGTAACAACAAACAACCCTAACATCCTAACAACAAACATCCTTAACCCCCTAACAACAAACAACCCTAAACCCCTAACAACAAACAATCCTAACCCCCTAACAACCAACAACGCACACCCCCTAACCACAAACAACACTAACACCCTAACCACAAACAACACTAACCCCGTAAGAACAAACTACACTAACCCCCTAACAACAAACAACACTAACACCCTAACAACAAAAACTACTAAACCCAACAAGAAACAACCCTAAACCCCTAGCAACAAACACTAACCCCCTAACAACAAACAACACTAAACACCTAAAAAGAAACTTACCTAACCCCGTAACAACAAACAACCCTAACCTCCTAACAACAAACAACCTTAAACCCCTAACAACAAACAACCCTAAACCCCTAACAACAAACAACACTAAGGCCCTAACAACAAAAAACACTAAACCCCAACAAGAAACAACACTAAACCCGTAACAACAAACACTAACCCCCTAACAACACACATCACTAAACCCCTAACAAGAAACTAACCTAACCCTGTAAAAACAAACAACCCTAACCTCCTAACAACAAACAACCCTAACCCCGTAACAAACAACAACACTAACCCCCTAACCACAAACAACACTAACACCCTAACAACAAAAACTACTAAACCCCAACAAGAAACAACCCTAAACCCCTAACAACAAACACTAACCCCCTAACAACAAACAACACTAAACCCCTAACAAGAAACTAACCTAACCCCGTAACAACAAACAACCCTAACCTCCTAACAGCAAACAACCTTAAACCCCTAACAACAAACAACCCTAAACCCCTAACAACAAACAACACTAACACCCTAACAAAAAAACCACGAAACCCCAACAAGAAACAACACTAAACCCCTAACAACAAACACTAACCTCCTAACAACAAACAACACTAAACCCCTAACAAGAAACTAACCTAACTCTGTAACAACAAACAACCCTAATCTCCTAACAACAAACAACCTTAACCCCATAACAACAAACAACCCTAAACCCCTAAAAACAAACAATCCTAACCCCCTAACAACCAACAACGCACACCCCCTAACCACAAACAACACTAACACTGTAACCACAAACAACACTAACCCCGTAAGAACAAACAACACTAACCCCCTAACAACAAACAACACTAACACCCTAACAACAAAAACTACTAAACCCCAACAAGAAACATTCCTAAACCCCTAACAACAAACACTAACCCCCTAACAACAAACAACACTAAACCCCTAACAAGAAACTAACCTAACCCCGTAACAACAAACAACCCTAACCTCCTAACAACAAACAACCTTAAACCCCTAACAACAAACAACCCTAAACCCCTATCAACAAACAACACTAACACCCTAACAACAAAAACCATTAAACCCCAACAAGAAACAACACTAAACCCCTAACAACAAACACTAACCCCCTAACAACAAACAACACTAAACCCCTAACAAGAAACTAACCTAACCCTGTAACAACAAACAACCCTAACCTCCTAACAACAAACAACCTTAACCCCCTAACAACAAACAACCCTAAACCCCTAACAACAAACAATCCTAACCCCCTAACAACCAATAACGCTCATCCTCTAACCACAAACAACACTAACACCCTAACCACAAACAACACTAACCCCGTAAGAACAAACAACACTAACCCCCTAACAACAAACAACACTAACACCCTAACAACAAAAACTACTAAACCCCAACAAGAAAAAACCCTAAACCCCTAACAACAAACACTAACCCCCTAACAACAAACAACACTAAACCCCTAACAAGAAACTAACATAACTCCGTAACAACAAACAACCCTAACCTCCTAACAACAAACAACCCTAAACCCCTAACAACAAACAACCCTAACCTTCTAACAACAAACAACCCTAACCCCCTAACAAACAACAACACTAACCCCCTAACCACAAACAACACTAACACCCTAACAACAAAAACTACTAAAAAACAACAAGAAACAACCCTAAAGCCCTAACAACAAACACTAACCCCCTAACAACAAACAACACTAAACCCCTAACAAGAAACTAACCTAACCCCGTAACAACAAACAACCCTAACCTCCTAACAACAAACAACCTTAAACCCCTAACAACAAAAAACCCTAAACCCCTAACAACAAACAACACTAACACCCTAACAACAAAAACCACTAAACCCCAACAACAAACAACCCTAACCCCCTAACAAACAACAACACTAACCCCCTAACCACAAACAACACTAACACCCTAACAAGAAATACTACTAAACTCCAACAAGAAACAACCTTAAACCCCTAACAACAAACACTAACCCCCTAACAACAAACAACCTTAAACACCTAACAACAAACAACACTAACACCCTAACAATAAAAACCACTAAACCCCAACAAGAAACAACACTAAACCCGTAACAACAAACACTAACCCCCTAACAACAAACAACACTAAACCCCTAACAAGAAACTAACCTAACAATGTAACAACAAACAACCCTAACATCCTAACAACAAACATCCTTAACCCCCTAACAACAAACAACCCTAAACCCCTAACAACAAACAATCCTAACCCCCTAACAACCAACAACGCACACCCCCTAACCACAAACAACACTAACACCCTAACCACAAACAACACTAACCCCGTAAGAACAAACTACACTAACGCCCTAACAACAAACAAAACTAACACCCTAACAACAAAAACTACTAAACCCCAACAAGAAACAACCCTAAACCCCTAACAACAAACACTAACCCCCTAACAACAAACAACACTAAACCCCTAACAAGAAACTAACCTAACCCCGTAACAACAAACAACCCTAACCTCCTAACAACAAACAACCTTAAACCCCTAACAACAAACAACCTTAAACCCCTAACAACAAACAACACTAACACCCTAACAACAAAAACCACTAAACCCCAACAAGAAACAACACTAAACCCCTAACAACAAACACTAACCCCCTAACAACAAACAACACTAAACCCCTAACAAGAAACTAACCTAACCCTGTAACAACAAACAACCCTAACCTCCTAACAAAAAACAACCTTAACCCCCTAACAAACAACAACACTAACCCCCTAACCACAAACAACACTAACACCCTAACAACAAAAACAACTAAACCCCAACAAGAAACAGCCCTAAACCCCTAACAACAAACACTAACCCCCTAACAACACAAAACACTAAACCCCTAACAAGAAACTAACCTAACCCTGTAACAACAAACAACCCTAACCTCCTAACAACAAACAACCTTAACCCCCTAACAACAAACAACCCTAAACCCCTAACAACAAACCATCCTAACCCCCTAACAACCAACAACGCACACCCCCTAACCACAAACAACACTAACACCCTAACCACAAACAACACTAACCCCGTAAGAACAAACAACACTAACCCCCTAACAACAAACAACACTAACACCCTAACAACAAAAACTACTAAACCCCAACAAGAAACAACCCTAAACCCCTAACAACAAACACTAACCCCCTAACAACAAACAACACTAAACCCCTAAGAAGAAACTAACCTAACCCTGAAACAACAAACAACCCTAACCACATAACAACAAACAACCCTAAACCCCTAACAACAAACAACCCTAACCTTCTAACAACAAACAACCCTAACCCCCTAACAAACAACAACACTAACCCCCTAAACACAAACAACACTAACACCCTAACAACAAAAACTACTAAACTCCAACAAGAAACAACCTTAAACCCCTAACAACAAACACTAACCCCCTAACAACAACCAACCCTAAACCCCTAACAACAAACAACACTAACACCCTAACAACCAATAACGCTCATCCTCTAACCACAAACAACACTAACACCCTAACCACAAACAACACTAACCCCGTAAGAACAAACAACACTAACCCCCTAACAACAAACAACACTAACACCCTAACAACAAAAACTACTAAACCCCAACAAGAAAAAACCCTAAACCCCTAACAACAAACACTAACCCCCTAACAACAAACAACACTAAACCCCTAACAAGAAACTAACATAACTCCGTAACAACAAACAACCCTAACCTCCTAACAACAAACAACCCTAAACCCCTAACAACAAACAACCCTAACCTTCTAACAACAAACAACCCTTACCCCCTAACAAACAACAACACTAACCCCCTAACCACAAACAACACTAACACCCTAACAACAAAAACTACTAAAAAACAACAAGAAACAACCCTAAAGCCCTAACAACAAACACTAACCCCCTAACAACAAACAACACTAAACCCCTAACAAGAAACTAACCTAACCCCGTAACAACAAACAACCCTAACCTCCTAACAACAAACAACCTTAAACCCCTAACAACAAAAAACCCTAAACCCCTAACAACAAACAACACTAACACCCTAACAACAAAAACCACTAAACCCCAACAACAAACAACCCTAACCCCCTAACAAACAACAACACTAACCCCCTAACCACAAACAACACTAACACCCTAACAAGAAAAACTACTAAACTCCAACAAGAAACAACCTTAAACCCCTAACAACAAACACTAACCCCCTAACAACAAACAACCTTAAACACCTAACAAGAAACAACACTAACACCCTAACAATAAAAACCACTAAACCCCAACAAGAAACAACTCTAAACCCGTAACAACAAACACTAACCCCCTAACAACAAACAACACTAAACCCCTAACAAGAAACTAACCTAACAATGTAACAACAAACAACCCTAACATCCTAACAACAAACATCCTTAACCCCCTAACAACAAACAACCCTAAACCCCTAACAACAAACAATCCTAACCCCCTAACAACCAACAACGCACACCCCCTAACCACAAACAACACTAACACCCTAACCACAAACAACACTAACCCCGTAAGAACAAACTACACTAACGCCCTAACAACAAACAAAACTAACACCCTAACAACAAAAACTACTAAACCCCAACAAGAAACAACCCTAAACCCCTAACAACAAACACTAACCCCCTAACAACAAACAACACTAAACCCCTAACAAGAAACTAACCTAACCCCGTAACAACAAACAACCCTAACCTCCTAACAACAAACAACCTTAAACCCCTAACAACAAACAACCCTAAACCCCTAACAACAAACAACACTAACACCCTAACAACAAAAACCACTAAACCCCAACAAGAAACAACACTAAACCCCTAACAACAAACACTAACCCCCTAACAACAAACAACACTAAACCCCTAACAAGAAACTAACCTAACCCTGTAACAACAAACAACCCTAACCTCCTAACAAAAAACAACCTTAACCCCCTAACAAACAACAACACTAACCCCCTAACCACAAACAACACTAACACCCTAACAACAAAAACAACTAAACCCCAACAAGAAACAGCCCTAAACCCCTAACAACAAACACTAACCCCCTAACAACACAAAACACTAAACCCCTAACAAGAAACTAACCTAACCCTGTAACAACAAACAACCCTAACCTCCTAACAACAAACAACCTTAACCCCCTAACAACAAACAACCCTAAACCCCTAACAACAAACCATCCTAACCCCCTAACAACCAACAACGCACACCCCCTAACCACAAACAACACTAACACCCTAACCACAAACAACACTAACCCCGTAAGAACAAACAACACTAACCCCCTAACAACAAACAACACTAACACCCTAACAACAAAAACTACTAAACCCCAACAAGAAACAACCCTAAACCCCTAACAACAAACACTAACCCCCTAACAACAAACAACACTAAACCCCTAAGAAGAAACTAACCTAACCCTGAAACAACAAACAACCCTAACCACCTAACAACAAACAACCCTAAACCCCTAACAACAAACAACCCTAACCTTCTAACAACAAACAACCCTAACCCCCTAACAAACAACAACACTAACCCCCTAAACACAAACAACACTAACACCCTAACAACAAAAACTACTAAACTCCAACAAGAAACAACCTTAAACCCCTAACAACAAACACTAACCCCCTAACAACAACCAACCCTAAACCCCTAACAACAAACAACACTAACACCCTAACAACCAATAACGCTCATCCTCTAACCACAAACAACACTAACACCCTAACCACAAACAACACTAACCCCGTAAGAACAAACAACACTAACCCCCTAACAACAAACAACACTAACACCCTAACAACAAAAACTACTAAACCCCAACAAGAAAAAACCCTAAACCCCTAACAACAAACACTAACCCCCTAACAACAAACAACACTAAACCCCTAACAAGAAACTAACATAACTCCGTAACAACAAACAACCCTAACCTCCTAACAACAAACAACCCTAAACCCCTAACAACAAACAACCCTAACCTTCTAACAACAAACAACCCTTACCCCCTAACAAACAACAACACTAACCCCCTAACCACAAACAACACTAACACCCTAACAACAAAAACTACTAAAAAACAACAAGAAACAACCCTAAACCCCTAACAACAAACACTAACCCCCTAACAACAAACAACTCTAAACCCCTAACAAGAAACTAACCTAACCCTGTAAAAACAAACAACCCTAACCTCCTAACAACAAACAACACTAACCCCCTAACAAACAACAACACTAACCCCCTAACCACAAACAACACTAACACCCTAACAACAAACAACACTAACCCCGTAAGAACAAACTACACTAACACCCTAACAACAAAAACCACTAAACCCCAACAACAAACAACCCTAACCCCCTAACAAACAACAACACTAACCCCCTAACCACAAACAACACTAACACCCTAACAACAAAAACCACTAAACCCCAACAATAAACAACACTAAACCCCTAACAACAAACAGTAACCCCCTAACAACAAACAACACTAAACCCCTAACAAGAAACTAACCTAACCCTGTAACAACAAACAACCCTAACCTCCTAACAAAAAACAACCTTAACCCCCTAACAAACAACAACACTAACCCCCTAACCACAAACAACACTAACACCCTAACAACAAAAACTACTAAACCCCAACAAGAAACAGCCCTAAACCCCTAACAGCAAACACTAACCCCCTAACAACAAAAAACACTAAACCCCTAACAAGAAACTAACCTAACCCTGTAACAACAAACAACCCTAACCTCCTAACAAAAAACAACCTTAACCCCCTAACAACAAACAACCCTAAACCCCTAACAACAAACCATCCTAACCCCCTAACAACCAACAACGCACACCCGCTAACCACAAACAACACTAACACCCTAACCACAAACAACACTAACCCCGTAAGAACAAACAACACTAACCCCCTAACAACAAACAACACTAACACCCTAACAACAAAAACTACTAAACCCCAACAAGAAACAACCCTAAACCCCTAACAACAAACACTAACCCCCTAACAACAAACAACACTAAACCCCTAACAAGAAACTAACCTAACCCCGTAACAACAAACAACCCTAACCTCCTAACAACAAACAACCTTAAACCCCTAACAACAAACAACCCTAAAACCCTAACAACAAACAACACTAACACACTAACAACAAAAAACACTAAACCCCAACAAGAAACAACACTAAACCCCTAACAACAAACACTAATCCCCTAACAACAAACAACACTAAACCCCTAACAAGAAACTAACCTAACCCTGTAACAACAAACAACCCTAACCTCCTAACAACAAATAACCCTAACCCCCTAACAAACAACAACACTAACCCCCTAACCACAAACAACACTAACACCCTAACAACAAAAACTACTAAACCCCAACAAGAAACAACCCTAAACCCCTAACAACAAACACTAACCCCCTAACAGCAAACAACACTAAACCCCTAACAAGAAAATAACCTAAACCCCTAACAACCAACAACGCACACCCCCTAACCACAAACAACACTAACACCCTAACCACAAACAACACTAACCCCGTAAGAACAAACTACACTAACCCCCTAACAACAAACAACACTAACACCCTAACAACAAAAACTACTAAACCCAACAAGAAACAACCCTAAACCCCTAACAACAAACACTAACCCCCTAACAACAAACAACACTAAACCCCTAACAAGAAACTAACCTAACCCTGTAACAACAAACAACCCTAACCTCCTAACAACAAACAACCTTAAACCCCTAACAACAAACAACCCTAAACCCCTAACAACAAACAACACTAACACCCTAACAACAAATACCACTAAACCCCAAAAAGAAACAACACTAAACCCCTAACAACAAACACTAACCTCCTAACAACAAACAACACTAAACCCCTAACAAGAAACTAACCTAACCCTGTAACAACAAACAACCCTAACCTCCTAACAACAAACAACCTTAACCCCTAACAACAAACAACTCTAAACCCCTAACAACAATCTTAACCCCCTAACAACCAACAAGGCACACCCCCTAACCACAAACAACACTAACACCCTAACCACAAACAACACTAACCCCGTAAGAACAAACAACTCTAACCCCCTAACAACAAACAACACTAACACCCTAACAACAAAAACTACTAAACCCCAACAAGAAACAACCCTAAACCCCTAACAAAAAACACTAACCCCATAACAACAAACAACACTAAACCCCTAACAAGAAACTTACCTAACCCCGTAACAACAAACAACCCTAACCTCCTAACAACAACCTTAAACCCCTAACAACAAACAACCCTAAACCCCTAACAACAAACAACACTAACACCCTAACAACAAAAACCACTTAACCCCAACAAGAAATAACACTAAACCCCTAACAACAAACACTAACCCCCTAACAACAAACAACACTAAACCCCTAACAAGAAACTAACCTAACCCTGTAACAACAAACAGCCCTAACCTCCTAACAACAAACAACCTTAACCCCCTAACAACAAACAACCCTAAACCCCTAACAACAAACAATCCTAACCCCCTAACAACCAACAACTCTCACCCCCTAACCACAAACAACACTAACACCCTAACCACAAACAACACTAACCCCGTAAGAACAAACAACACTAACCCCCTAACCACAAACAACACTAACACCCTAACAACAAAAACTACTAAACCCCAACAAGAAACAACCCTAAACCCCTAACAACAAACACTAACCCCCTAACAACAAACAACACTAAACCCCTAACAAGAAACTAACATAACTCCGTAACAACAAACAACCCTAACCTCCTAACAACAAACAACCCTAAACCCCTGACAACAAACAACCCTAACCTTCTAACAACAAACAACCCTAACCCCCTAACAAACAACAACACTAACCCCCTAACCACAAACAACACTAACACCCTAACAACAAAAACTACTAAACCCCAAGAAGAAACAACCCTAAAGCCCTAAAAACAAACACTAACCCCCTAACAACAAACAACACTAAACCCCTAACAAGAAACTAACCTAACCCCGTAACAACAAACAACCCTAACCTCCTAACAACAAACAACCTTAAACCCCTAACAACAAAAAACCCTAAACCCCTAACAACAAACAACACTAACACCCTAACAACAAAAACGACTAAACCCCAACAACAAACAACCCTAACCCCATAACAAACAACAACACTAACCCCCTAACCACAAACAACACTAACACCCTAACAAGAAAAACTACTAAACTCCAACAAGAAACAACCTTAAACCCCTAACAACAAACACTAACCCCCTAACAACAAACAACCCTAAACACCTAACAACAAACAACACTAACACCCTAACAATAAAAACCACTAAACCCCAACAAGAAACAACACTAAACCCGTAACAACAAACACTAACCCCCTAACAACAAACACTAAACCCCTAACAAGAAACTAACCTAACAATGTAACAACAAACAACCCTAACATCCTAACAACAAACATCCTTAACCCCCTAACAACAAACAACCCTAAACCCCTAACAACAAACAATCCTAACCCCCTAACAACCAACAACGCACACCCCCTAACCACAAACAACACTAACACCCTAACCACAAACAACACTAACCCCGTAAGAACAAACTACACTAATGCCCTAACAACAAACAAAACTAACACCCTAACAACAAAAACTAATAAACCCCAACAAGAAACAACCCTAAACCCCTAACAACAAACACTAACCCCCTAACAACAAACAACACTAAACCCCTAACAAGAAACTAACCTAACCCTGTAACAACAAACAACCCTAACCTCCTAAAAACAAACAACCTTAAACCCCTAACAACAAACAACCCTAAACCCCTAACAACAAACAACACTAACACCCTAACAACAAAAATTACTAAACCCCAACAAGAAACAACCCTAAACCCCTAACAACAAACACTAACCCCCTAACAACAAACAACACTAAACCCCTAACAAGAAACTAACCGAACCCCGTAACAACAAACAACCCTAACCTCCTAACAGCAAACAACCTTAAACCCCTAACAACAAACAACACTAAACCCCAGCAACAAACAACACTAAACCCCTAACAACAAACAACACTAACACCCTAACAACAAAAACCACGAAACCCCAACAAGAAACAACACTAAACCCCTAACAACAAACACTAACCCCCTAACAACAAACAACACTAAACCCCTAACAAGAAACTAACCTAACCCTGTAACAACAAACAGCCCTAACCTCCTAACAACAAACCACCTTAACCCCCTAACAACAAACAACCCTAAACCCCTAACAACAAACAATCCTAACCCCCTAACAACCAACAACTCTCACCCCCTAACCACAAACAACACTAACACCCTAACCACAAACAACACTAACCCCGTAAGAACAAACAACACTAACCCCCTAACCACAAACAACACTAACACCCTAACAACAAAAACTACTAAACCCCAAAAAGAAACAACCCTAAACCCCTAACAGCAAACACTAACCCCCTAACAACAAACAACACTAAACCCCTTACAAGAAACTAACCTAACCCTGTAACAACAAACAACCCTAACCTCCTAACAACAAACCCTAACCCCCTAACAAACAACAACACTAAGCCCCTAACCACAAACAACACTAACACCCTAACAACTAAAACTACTAAACCCCAACAAGAAACAACCCTAAACCCCTAACAACAAACACTAACCCCCTAACAACAAACAACACTAACACCCTAACAAGAAACTAACCTAACCCTGTAACAACAAACAACCCTAACCTCCTAACAACAAACAACCTTAAACCCCTAACAACAAACAACCCTAAACCCCTAACAACAAACAACACTAACACCCTAACAACAAATACCACTAAACCCCAAAAAGAAACAACACTAAACCCCTAACAACAAACACTAACCTCCTAACAAGAAACAACACTAAACCCCTAACAAGAAACTAACCTAACCCTGTAACAACAAACAACCCTAACCTCCTAACAACAAACAACCTTAACCCCTAACAACAAACAACCCTAAACCCCTAACAACAAAGAATCTTAACCCCCTAACAACCAACAAGGCACACCCCCTAACCACAAACAACACTAACACCCTAACCACAAACAACACTAACCCCGTAAGAACAAACAACTCTAACCCCCTAACAACAAACAACACTAACACCCTAACAACAAAAACTACTAAACCCCAACAAGAAACAACCCTAAACCCCTAACAAAAAACACTAACCCCATAACAACAAACAACACTAAACCCCTAACAAGAAACTTACCTAACCCCGTAACAACAAACAACCCTAACCTCCTAACAACAACCTTAAACCCCTAACAACAAACAACCCTAAACCCCTAACAACAAACAACACTAACACCCTAACAACAAAAACCACTTAACCCCAACAAGAAATAACACTAAACCCCTAACAACAAACACTAACCCCCTAACAACAAACAACACTAAACCCCTAACAAGAAACTAACCTAACCCTGTAACAACAAACAGCCCTAACCTCCTAACAACAAACAACCTTAACCCCCTAACAACAAACAACCCTAAACCCCTAACAACAAACAATCCTAACCCCCTAACAACCAACAACTCTCACCCCCTAACCACAAACAACACTAACACCCTAACCACAAACAACACTAACCCCGTAAGAACAAACAACACTAACCCCCTAACCACAAACAACACTAACACCCTAACAACAAAAACTACTAAACCCCAACAAGAAACAACCCTAAACCCCTAACAACAAACACTAACCCCCAACAGCAAACAACACTAAACCCCTAACAAGAAAATAACCTAACCCCGTAACAACAAACAACCCTAACCTCCTAACAACAAACAACCTTAAACCCCTAAAAACAAACAACCCTAAACCCATAACAACAAACAACACTAACACCCTAACAACAAAAACCACTAAACCCCAACAAGAAACAACTCTAAACCCCTAACAACAAACACTAACCCCCTAACAACAAACAACACTAAACCCCTAACAAGAAACTAACCTAACCCTGTAACAACAAACAACCCTAACCTCCTAACAAAAAACAACCTTATCCCCCTAACAAACAACAACACTAACACCCTAACCACAAACAATACTGACACCCTAACAACAAAAACTACTAAACCCCAACAAGAAACAGCCCTAAACCCCTAACAACAAACACTAACCCCCTAACAACAAAAAACACTAAACCCCTAACAAGAAACTAACCTAACCCCATAACAACAAACAACCCTAACCTCCTAACAACAAACAATCTTAAACCCCTAACAACAAACGACCCTAAACCCCTAACAACAAACAACACTAACACCCTAACAACAAAAACCACTAAACCCCAACAAGAAACAACACTAAACCCCTAACAACAAACACTAACCCCCTAACAACAAACAACACTAAACCCCTAACAAGAAACTAACCTAACCCTGTAACAACAAACAACCCTAAACTCCTAACAACAAACAACCTTAACCCCCTAACAACAAACAACCCTAAACCCCTAACAACAAACAATCCTAACCCCCTAACAACCAACAACGCACACCCCCTAACCACAAACAACACTAACACCCTAACCACAAACAACACTAACCCCGTAAGAACAAACTACACTAATGCCCTAACAACAAACAAAACTAACACCCTAACAACAAAAACTACTAAACCCCAACAAGAAACAACCCTAAACCCCTAACAACAAACACTAACCCCCTAACAACAAACAACACTAAACCCCTAACAAGAAACTAACCTAACCCCGTAACAACAAACAACCCTAACCTCCTAACAACAAACAACCTTAAACCCCTAACAACAAACAACCCTAAACCCCTAACAACAAACAACACTAACACCCTAAGAACAAAAACCACTAAACCCCAACAAGAAACAACACTAAACCCCTAACAACAAACACTAACCCCCTAACAACAAACATCACTAAACCCCTAACAAGAAACTAACCTAACCCTGTAAAAACAAACAAACCTAACCTCCTAACAACAAACAACCCTAACCCCCTAACAAACAACAACACTAACCCCCTAACCACAAACAACACTAACACCCTAACAACAAAAACTACTAAACCCCAACAAGAAACAACCCTAAACCCCTAACAACAAACACTAATCCCCTAACAACAAACAACACTAAACCCCTAACAAGAAACTAACCTAACAATGTAACAACAAACAACCCTAACATCCTAACAACAAACATCCTTAACCCCCTAACAACAAACAACCCTAAACCCCTAACAACAAACAATCCTAACCCCCTAACAACCAACAACGCACACCCCCTAACCACAAACAACACTAACCCCGTAAGAACAAACTACACTAACGCCCTAACAACAAACAAAACTAACACCCTAACAACAAAAACTACTAAACCCCAACAAGAAACAACCCTAAACCCCTAACAACAAACACTAACCCCCTAACAACAAACAACGCTAAACCCCTAACAAGAAACTAACCTAACCCCGTAACAACAAACAACCCTTACCTCCTAACAACAAACAACCTTAAACCCCTAACAACAAACAACCCTAAACCTCTAACAACAAACAACACTAACACCCTAACAACAAAAACCACTAAACCCCAACAAGAAACAACACTAAACCCCTAACAACAAACACTAACCCCGTAACAACAAACAACACTAAATCCCTAACAAGAAACTAACCTAACCCTGTAACAACAAACAACCCTAACCTCCTAACAAAAAACAACCTTATCCCCCTAACAAACAACAACACTAACACCCTAACCACAAACAACACTAACACCCTAACAACAAAAACTACTAAACCCCAACAAGAAACAGCCCTAAACCCCTAACAACAAACACTAACCCCCTAAAAACAAAAAACACTAAACCCCTAACAAGAAACTAACCTAACCCCGTAACAACAAACAACCCTAACCTCCTAACAACAAACAATCTTAAACCCCTAACAACAAACAACCCTAAACCCCTAACAACAAACAACACTAACACCCTAACAACAAAAACCACTAAACCCCAACAAGAAACAACACTAAACCCCTAACAACAAACACTAACCCCCTAACAACAAACAACACTAAACCCCTAACAAGAAACTAACCTAACCCTGTAACAACAAAGATCCCTAACCTCCTAACAACAAACAACCTTAACCCCCTAACAACAAACAACCCTAAACCCCTAACAACAAACAATCCTAACCCCCTAACAACCAACAACGCACACCCCCTAACCACAAACAACACTAACACCCTAACCACAAACAACACTAACCCCGTAAGAACAAACAACACTAACCCCCTAACCACAAACAACACTAACACCCTAACCACAAACAACACTAACCCCGTAAGAACAAACAACACTAACCCCCTAACAACAAACAACACTAATCCGCTAACAAGAAACTAACCTAACCCCGTAACAACAAACAACCCTAACCTCCTAACAACAAACAACCTTAAACCCCTAACAACAAACAACCCTAAACCCCTAACAACAAACAACACTAACACACTAACAACAAAAAACACTAAACCCCAACAAGAAACAACACTAAACCCCTAACAACAAACACTAACCCCCTAACAACAAACAACACTAAACCCCTAACACGAAACTAACCTAACCCTGTAACAACAAACAACCCTAACCTCCTAACAACAAATAACCCTAACCCCCTAACAAACAACAACACTAACCCCCTAACCACAAACAACACTAACACCCTAACAAAAACTACTAAACCCCAACAAGAAACAACCCTAAACCCCTAACAACAAACAACACTAACACCCTAACAACAAAAACCACTAAACCCCAACAACAAACAACCCTAACCCCCTAACAAACAACACTAACCCCCTAACCACAAACAACACTAACACCCTAACAAGAAAAACTACTAAACTCCAACAAGAAACAACCTTAAACCCCTAACAACAAACACTAACCCCCTAACAACAAACAACCTTAAACACCTAACAACAAACAACACTAACACCCTAACAATAAAAACCACTAAACCCCAACAAGAAACAACACTAAACCCGTAACAACAAACACTAACCCCCTAACAACAAACAACACTAAACCCCTAACAAGAAACTAACCTAACAATGTAATAACAAACAACCCTAACATCCTAACAACAAACATCCTTAACCCCCTAACAACAAACAACCCTAAACCCCTAACAACAAACAATCCTAACCCCCTAACAACCAACAACGCACACCCCCTAACCACAAACAACACTAACACCCTAACCACAAACAACACTAACCCCGTAAGAACAAACTACACTAACGCCCTAACAACAAACAACACTAACACCCTAACAACAAAAACTACTAAACCCCAGCAAGAAACAACCCTAAACCCCTAACAACAAACACTAACCCCCTAACAACAAACAACACTAAACCCCTAACAAGAAACTAACCTAACCCCGTAACAACAAACAACCCTAACCTCCTAACAACAAACAACCTTAAACCCCTAACAACAAACAACCCTAAACCCCTAACAACAAACAACACTAACACCCTAACAACAAAAACCACTAAACCCCAACAAGAAACAACACTAAACCCCTAACAACAAACACTAAACCCCTAACAAGAAACTAACCTAACCCTGTAACAACAAACAACCCTAACCTCCTAACAAAAAACAACCTTAACCCCCTAACAAACAACAACACTAACCCCCTAACCACAAACAACACTAACACCCTAACAACAAAAACTACTAAACCCCAACAAGAAACAGCCCTAAACCCCTAACAACAAACACTAACCCCCTAACAACAAAAAACACTAAACCCGTAACAATAAACTAACCTAACCCTGTAACAACAAACAACCCTAACCTCCTAACAACAAACAACCTTAACCCCCTAACAACAAAAAACCCTAAACCCCTAACAACAAACCATCCTAACCCCCTAACAACCAACAACGCACACCCCCTAACCACAAACAACACTAACACCCTAACCACAAACAACACTAACCCCCTAACAACAAACAACACTAACACCCTAACAACAAAAACTACTAAACCCCAACAAGAAACAACCCTAAACCCCTAACAACAAACACTAACCCCCTAACAACAAAAAACACTAAACCCCTAACAAGAAACTAACCTAACCCTGAAACAACAAACAACCCTAACCACCTAACAACAAACAACCCTAAACCCCTAACAACAAACAACCCTAACCTTCTAACAACAAACAACCCTAACCCCCTAACAAACAACAACACTAACCCCCTAAACACAAACAACACTAACACCCTAACAACAAAAACTACTAAACTCCAACAAGAAACAACCTTAAACCCCTAACAACAAACACTAACCCCCTAACAACAACCAACCCTAAACCCCTAACAACAAACAACACTAACACCCTAACAACAAACAACCCTAAACCCCTAACAACAAACCATCCTAACCCCCTAACAACCAACAACGCACACCCCCTAACCACAAACAACACTAACACCCTAACCACAAACAACACTAACCCCGTAAGAACAAACTACACTAACCCCCTAACAACAAACAACACTAACACCCTAACAACAAAAACTACTAAACCCAACAAGAAACAACCCTAAACCCCAAACAACAAACACTAACCCCCTAACAACAAACAACACTAAACCCCTAACAAGAAACTTACCTAACCCCGTAACAACAAACAACCCTAACCTCCTAACAACAAACAACCTTAAACCCCTAACAACAAACAACCCTAAACCCCTAACAACAAACAACACTAACACCCTAAGAACAAAAACCACTAAACCCCAACAAGAAACAACACTAAACCCCTAACAACAAACACTAACCCCCTAACAACAAACATCACTAAACCCCTAACAAGAAACTAACCTAACCCTGTAAAAACAAACAAACCTAACCTCCTAACAACAAACAACCCTAACCCCCTAACAAACAACAACACTAACCCCCTAACCACAAACAACACTAACACCCTAACAACAAAAACTACTAAACCCCAACAAGAAACAACCCTAAACCCCTAACAACAAACACTAATCCCCTAACAACAAACAACACTAAACCCCTAACAAGAAACTAACCTAACAATGTAACAACAAACAACCCTAACATCCTAACAACAAACATCCTTAACCCCCTAACAACAAACAACCCTAAACCCCTAACAACAAACAATCCTAACCCCCTAACAACCAACAACGCACACCCCCTAACCACAAACAACACTAACCCCGTAAGAACAAACTACACTAACGCCCTAACAACAAACAAAACTAACACCCTAACAACAAAAACTACTAAACCCCAACAAGAAACAACCCTAAACCCCTAACAACAAACACTAACCCCCTAACAACAAACAACACTAAACCCCTAACAAGAAACTAACCTAACCCTGTAACAACAAACAACCCTTACCTCCTAACAACAAACAACCTTAAACCCCTAACAACAAACAACCCTAAACCTCTAACAACAAACAACACTAACACCCTAACAACAAAAACCACTAAACCCCAACAAGAAACAACACTAAACCCCTAACAACAAACACTAACCCCCTAACAACAAACAACACTAAATCCCTAACAAGAAACTAACCTAACCCTGTAACAACAAACAACCCTAACCTCCTAACAAAAAACAACCTTATCCCCCTAACAAACAACAACACTAACACCCTAACCACAAACAACACTAACACCCTAACAACAAAAACTACTAAACCCCACCAAGAAACAGCCCTAAACCCCTAACAACATACACTAACCCCCTAAAAACAAAAAACACTAAACCCCTAACAAGAAACTAACCTAACCCCGTAACAACAAACAACCCTAACCTCCTAACAACAAACAATCTTAAACCCCTAACAACAAACAACCCTAAACCCCTAACAACAAAGAACACTAACACCCTAACAACAAAAACCACTAAACCCCAACAAGAAACAACACTAAACCCCTAACAACAAACACTAACCCCCTAACAACAAACAACACTAAACCCCTAACAAGAAACTAACCTAACCCTGTAACAACAAAGATCCCTAACCTCCTAACAACAAACAACCTTAACCCCCTAACAACAAACAACCCTAAACCCCTAACAACAAACAATCCTAACCCCCTAACAACCAACAACGCACACCCCCTAACCACAAACAACACTAACACCCTAACCACAAACAACACTAACCCCGTAAGAACAAACAACACTAACCCCCTAACCACAAACAACACTAACACCCTAACCACAAACAACACTAACCCCGTAAGAACAAACAACACTAACCCCCTAACAACAAACAACACTAATCCCCTAACAAGAAACTAACCTAACCTCGTAACAACAAACAACCCTAACCTCCTAACAACAAACAACCTTAAACCCCTAACAACAAACAACCCTAAACCCCTAACAACAAACAACACTAACACACTAACAACAAAAAACACTAAACCCCAACAAGAAACAACACTAAACCCCTAACAACAAACACTAACCCCCTAACAACAAACAACACTAAACCCCTAACAAGAAACTAACCTAACCCTGTAACAACAAACAACCCTAACCTCCTAACAACAAATAACCCTAACCCCCTAACAAACAACACTAACCCCCTAACCACAAACAACACTAACACCCTAACAAAAACTACTAAACCCCAACAAGAAACAACCCTAAACCACTAACAACAAACACTAACCCCCTAACAGCAAACAACACTAAACCCCTAACAAGAAACTAACGTAACCCCCTAACAACCAACAACGCACACCCCTAACCACAAACAACACTAACACCCTAATCACAAACAACACTAACCCCGTAAGAACAAACTACACTAACACCCTAACAACAAAAACCACTAAACCCCTAACAAGAAACTAACATAACTCCGTAACAACAAACAATCCTAACCTCCTAACAACAAACAACCCTAAACCCCTAACAACAAACAACCCTAACCTTCTAACAACAAACAACCCTAACCCCCTAACAAACAACAACACTAACCCCCTAACCACAAACAACACTAACACCCTAACAACAAAAACTACTAAAAAACAACAAGAAACAACCCTAAAGCCCTAACAACAAACACTAACCCCCTAACAACAAACAACACTAAACCCCTAACAAGAAACTAACCTAACCCCGTAACAACAAACAACCCTAACCTCCTAACAACAAACAACCTTAAACCTCTAACAACAAAAAACCCTAAACCCCTAACAACAAACAACACTAACACCTTAACAACAAAAACCACTAAACCCCAACAACAAACAACCCTAATCCCCTAACAAACAACAACACTAACCCCCTAACCACAAACAACACTAACACCCTAACAAGAAAAACTACTAAACTCCAACAAGAAACAACCTTAAACCCCTAACAACAAACACTAACCCCCTAACAACAAACAACCTTAAACACCTAACAACAAACAACACTAACACCCTAACAATAAAAACCACTAAACCCCAACAAGAAACAACACTAAACCCGTAACAACAAACACTAACCCCCTAACAACAAACAACACTAAACCCCTAACAAGAAACTAACCTAACAATGTAACAACAAACAACCCTAACATCCTAACAACAAACATCCTTAACCCCCTAACAACAAACAACCCTAAACCCCTAACAACAAACAATCCTAACCCCCTAACAACCAACAACGCACACCCCCTAACCACAAACAACACTAACACCCTAACCACAAACAACACTAACCTCGTAAGAACAAACTACACTAACGCCCTAACAACAAACAAAACTAACACCCTAACAACAAAAACTACTATACCCCAACAAGAAACAACCCTAAACCCCTAACAACAAACACTAACCCCCTAACAACAAACAACACTAAACCCCTAACAAGAAACTAACCTAACCCCGTAACAACAAACAACCCTAACCTCCTAACAACAAACAACCTTAAACCCCTAACAACAAACAACCCTAAACCCCTAACAACAAACAACACTAACACCCTAACAACAAAAACCACTAAACCCCAACAAGAAACAACACTAAACCCCTAACAACAAACACTAACCCCGTAACAACAAACATCACTAAACCCCTAACAAGAAACTAACCTAACCCTGTAAAAACAAACAAACCTAACCTCCTAACAACAAACAACCCTAACCCCCTAACAAACAACAACACTAACCCCCTAACCACAAACAACACTAACACCCTAACAACAAAAACTACTAAACCCCAACAAGAAACAACCCTAAACCCCTAACAACAAACACTAATCCCCTAACAACAAACAACACTAAACCCCTAACAAGAAACTAACCTAACAATGTAACAACAAACAACCCTAACATCCTAACAACAAACATCCTTAACCCCCTAACAACAAACAACCCTAAACCCCTAACAACAAACAATCCTAACCCCCTAACAACCAACAACGCACACCCCCTAACCACAAACAACACTAACCCCGTAAGAACAAACTACACTAACGCCCTAACAACAAACAAAACTAACACCCTAACAACAAAAACTACTAAACCCCAACAAGAAACAACCCTAAACCCCTAACAACAAACACTAACCCCCTAACAACAAACAACACTAAACCCCTAACAAGAAACTAACCTAACCCCGTAACAACAAACAACCCTTACCTCCTAACAACAAACAACCTTAAACCCCTAACAACAAACAACCCTAAACCTCTAACAACAAACAACACTAACACCCTAACAACAAAAACCACTAAACCCCAACAAGAAACAACACTAAACCCCTAACAACAAACACTAACCCCCTAACAACAAACAAAACTAAATCCCTAACAAGAAACTAACCTAACCCTGTAACAACAAACAACCCTAACCTCCTAACAAAAAACAACCTTATCCCCCTAACAAACAACAACACTAACACCCTAACCACAAACAACACTAACACCCTAACAACAAAAACTACTAAACCCCAACAGGAAACAGCCCTAAACCCCTAACAACAAACACTAACCCCCTAAAAACAAAAAACACTAAACCCCTAACAAGAAACTAACCTAACCCCGTAACAACAAACAACCCTAACCTCCTAACAAAAAACAATCTTAAACCCCTAACAACAAACAACCCTAAACCCCTAACAACAAAGAACACTAACACCCTAACAACAAAAACCACTAAACCCCAACAAGAAACAACACTAAACCCCTAACAACAAACACTAACCCCCTAACAACAAACAACACTAAACCCCTAACAAGAAACTAAACTAACCCTGTAACAACAAAGATCCCTAACCTCCTAACAACAAACAACCTTAACCCCCTAACAACAAACAACCCTAAACCCCTAACAACAAACAATCCTAACCCCCTAACAACCAACAACGCACACCCCCTAACCACAAACAACACTAACACCCTAACCACAAACAACACTAACCCCGTAAGAACAAACAACACTAACCCCCTAACCACAAACAACACTAACACCCTAACCACAAACAACACTAACCCCGTAAGAACAAACAACACTAACCCCCTAACAACAAACAACACTAATCCCCTAACAAGAAACTAACCTAACCCCGTAACAACAAACAACCCTAACCTCCTAACAACAAACAACCTTAAACCCCTAACAACAAACAACCCTAAACCCCTAACAACAAACAACACTAACACACTAACAACAAAAAACACTAAACCCCAACAAGAAACAACACTAAACCCCTAACAACAAACACTAACCGCCTAACAACAAACAACACTAAACCCCTAACAAGAAACTAACCTAACCCTGTAACAACAAACAACCCTAACCTCCTAACAACAAATAACCCTAACCCCCTAACAAACAACAACACTAACAACCTAACCACAAACAACACTAACACCCTAACAAAAACTACTAAACCCCAACAAGAAACAACCCTAAACCCCTAACAACAAACACTAACCCCCTAACAGCAAACAACACTAAACCCCTAACAAGAAACTAACGTAACCCCCTAACAACCAACAACGCACACCCCCTAACCACAAACAACACTAACACCCTAACCACAAACAACACTAACCCCGTAAGAACAAACTACACTAACCCCCTAACAACAAACAACACTAACACCCTAACAACAAAAACTACTAAACCCAACAAGAAACAACCCTAAACCCCTAACAACAAACACTAACCCCCTAACAACAAACAACACTAAACCCCTAACAAGCAACTTACCTAACCCCGTAACAACAAACAACCCTAACCTCCTAACAACAAACAACCTTAAACCCCTAACAACAAACAAACCTAAACCCCTAACAACAAACAACACTAACGCCCTAACAACAAAAACCACTAAACCCCAACAAGAAACAACACTAAACCCCTAACAACAAACACTAACCCCCTAACAACAAACATCACTAAACCCCTAACAAGAAACTAACCTAACCCTGTAAAAACAAACAACCCTAACCTCCTAACAACAAACAACCCTAACCCCCTAACAAACAACAACAATAACCCCCTAACCACAAACAACACTAACACCCTAACAACAAAAACTACTAAACCCCAACAAGAAACAACCCTAAACCCCTAACAACAAACACTAACCCCCTAACAACAAACAACACTAAACCCCTAACAAGAAACTAACCTAACCCCGTAACAACAAACAACCCTAACCTCCTAACAACAAACAATCTTAAACCCCTAACAACAAACAACCCTAAACCCCTAACAACAAAGAACACTAACACCCTAACAACAAAAACCACTAAACCCCAACAAGAAACAACACTAAACCCCTAACAACAAACACTAACCCCCTAACAAGAAACTAACCTAACCCTTTAACAACAAAGATCCCTAACCTCCTAACAACAAACAACCTTAACCCCCTAACAACAAACAACCCTAAACCCCTAACAACAAACAATCCTAACCCCCTAATAACCAACAACGCACACCCCCTAACCACAAACAACACTAACACCCTAACCACAAACAACACTAACCCCGTAAGAACAAACAACACTAACCCTCTAACCACAAACAACACTAACACCCTAACCACAAACAACACTAACCACGTAAGAACAAACAACACTAACCCCCTAACAACAAACAACACTAACACCCTAACAACAAAAACTACTAAACCCCAACAAGAAACAACCCTAAACCCCTAACAACAAACACTAACCCCCTAACAACAAACAACACTAATCCCCTAACAAGAAACTAACCTAACCCCGTAACAACAAACAACCCTAACCTCCTAACAACAAACAACCTTAAACCCCTAACAACAAACAACCCTAAACCCCTAACAACAAACAACACTAACACACTAACAACAAAATACACTAAACCCCAACAAGAAACAACACTAAACCCCTAACAACAAACACTAACCCCCTAACAACAAACAACACTAAACCCCTAACAAGAAACTAACCTAACCCTGTAACAACAAACAACCCTAACCTCCTAACAACAAATAACCCTAACCCCCTAACAAACAACAACACTAACCCCCTAACCACAAACAACACTAACACCCTAACAAAAACTACTAAACCCCAACAAGAAACAACCCTAAACCCCTAACAACAAACACTAACCCCCTAACAGCAAACAACACTAAACCCCTAACAAGAAACTAACGTAACCCCCTAACAACCAACAACGCACACCCCTAACCACAAACAACACTAACACCCTAACCACAAACAACACTAACCCCGTAAGAACAAACTACACTAACACCCTAACAACAAAAACCACTAAACCCCTAACAAGAAACTAACATAACTCCGTAACAACAAACAACCCTAACCTCCTAACAACAAACAACCCTAAACCCCTAACAACAAACAACCCTAACCTTCTAACAACAAACAACCCTAACCCCCTAACAAACAACAACACTAACCCCCTAACCACAAACAACACTAACACCCTAACAACAAAAACTACTAAAAAACAACAAGAAACAACCCTAAAGCCCTAACAACAAACACTAACCCCCTAACAACAAACAACACTAAACCCCTAACAAGAAACTAACCTAACCCAGTAACAACAAACAACCCTAACCTCCTAACAACAAACAACCTTAAACCCCTAACAACAAAAAACCCTAAACCCCTAACAACAAACAACACTAACACCCTAACAACAAAAACCACTAAACCCCAACAACAAACAACCCTAACCCCCTAACAAACAACAACACTAACCCCCTAACCACAAACAACACTAACACCCTAACAAGAAAAACTACTAAACTCCAACAAGAAACAACCTTAAACCCCTAACAACAAACACTAACCCCCTAACAACAAACAACCTTAAACACCTAACAACAAACAACACTAACACCCTAACAATAAAAACCACTAAACCCCAACAAGAAACAACACTAAACCCGTAACAACAAACACTAACCCCCTAACAACAAACAACACTAAACCCCTAACAAGAAACTAACCTAACCCTGTAACAACAAACAACCCTAACCTCCTAACAACAAACATCCTTAACTCCCTAACAACAAACAACCCTAAACCCCTAACAACAAACAATCCTAACCCCCTAACAACCAACAACGCACACCCCCTAACCACAAACAACACTAACACCCTAACCACAAACAACACTAACCCCGTAAGAACAAACTACACTAACCCCCTAACAACAAACAACACTAACACCCTAACAACAAAAACTACTAAACCCAACAAGAAACAACCCTAAACCCCTAACAACAAACACTAACCCCCTAACAAAAAACAACACTAAACCCCTAACAAGCAACTTACCTAACCCCGTAACAACAAACAACCCTAACCTCCTAACAACAAACAACCTTAAACCCCTAACAACAAACAACCCTAAACCCCTAACAACAAACAACACTAACGCCCTAACAACAAAAACCACTAAACCCCAACAAGAAACAACACTAAACCCCTAACAACAAACACTAACCCCCTAACAACAAACATCACTAAACCCCTAACAAGAAACTAACCTAACCCTGTAAAAACAAACAACCCTAACCTCCTAACAACAAACAACCCTAACCCCCTAACAAACAACAACACTAACCCCCTAACCACAAACAACACTAACACCCTAACAACAAAAACTACTAAACCCCAACAAGAAACAACCCTAAACCCCTAACAACAAACACTAACCCCCTAACAACAAACAACACTAAACCCCTAACAAGAAACTAACCTAACCCCGTAACAACAAACAACCCTAACCTCCTAACAGCAAACAACCTTAAACCCCTAACAACAAACAACCCTAAACCCCTAACAACAAACAACACTAACACCCTAACAACAAAAACCACGAAACCCCAACAAGAAACAACACTAAACCCCTAACAACAAACACTAACCTCCTAACAACAAACAACACTAAACCCCTAACAAGAAACTAACCTAACTCTGTAACAACAAACAATCCTAACCTCCTAACAACAAACAACCTTAACCCCCTAACAACAAACAACCCTAAACCCCTAAAAACAAACAATCCTAACCCCCTAACAACCAACAACGCACACCCCCTAACCACAAACAGCACTAACACTGTAACCACAAACAACACTAACCCCGTAAGAACAAACAACACTAACCCCCTAACAACAAACAACACTAACACCCTAACAACAAAAACTACTAAACCCCAACAAGAAACATTCCTAAACCCCTAACAACAAACACTAACCCCCTAACAACAAACAACACTAAACCCCTAACAAGAAACTAACCTAACCCCGTAACAACAAACAACCCTAACCTCCTAACAACAAACAACCTTAAACCCCTGACAACAAACAACCCTAAACCCCTATCAACAAACAACACTAACACCCTAACAACAAAAACCACTAAACCCCAACAAGAAACAACACTAAACCCCTAACAACAAACACTAACCCCCTAACAACAAACAACACTAAACCCCTAACAAGAAACTAACCTAACCCTGTAACAACAAACAACCCTAACCTCCTAACAACAAACAACCTTAACCCTCTAACAACAAACAACCCTAAACCCCTAACAACAAACAATCCTAACCCCCTAACAACCAATAACGCTCATCCTCTAACCACAAACAACACTAACACCCTAACCACAAACAACACTAACCCCGTAAGAACAAACAACACTAACCCCCTAACAACAAACAACACTAACACCCTAACAACAAAAACTACTAAACCCCAACAAGAAACAACCCTAAACCCCTAACAACAAACACTAACCCCCTAACAACAAACAAAACTAAACCCCTAACAAGAAACTAACATAACTCCGTAACAACAAACAACCCTAACCTCCTAACAACAAACAACCCTAAACCCCTAACAACAAACAACCCTAACCTTCTAACAACAAACAACCCTAACCCCCTAACAAACAACAACACTAACCCCCTAACCACAAACAACACTAACACCCTAACAACAAAAACTACTAAAAAACAACAAGAAACAACCCTAAAGCCCTAACAACAAACACTAACCCCCTAACAACAAACAACACTAAACCCCTAACAAGAAACTAACCTAACCCCGTAACAACAAACAACCCTAACCTCCTAACAACAAACAACCTTAAACCCCTAACAACAAACAACCCTAAACCCCTAACAACAAACAACACTAACACCCTAACAACAAAAACCACTAAACCCCAACAAGAAACAACACTAAACCCCTAACAACAAACACTAACCCCCTAACAACAAACAACACTAAACCCCTAACAAGAAACTAACCTAACCCGGTAACAACAAACAACCCTAACCTCCTAACAACAAACAACCTTAAACCCCTAACAACAAACAACCCTAAACCCCTAACAACAAACAACACTAACACCCTAACAACAAAAACCACTAAACCCCAACAAGAAACAACACTAAACCCCTAACAACAAACACTAACCCCCTAACAACAAACAACACTAAACCCCTAACAAGAAACTAACCTAACCCTGTAACAACAAACAACCCTAACCTCCTAACAAAAAACAACCTTAACCCCCTAACAAACAACAACACTAACCCCCTAACCACAAACAACACTAACACCCTAACAACAAAAACTACTAAACCCCAACAAGAAACAGCCCTAAACCCCTAACAACAAACACTAACCCCCTAACAACAAAAAACACTAAACCCCTAACAAGAAACTAACCTAACCCTGTAACAACAAACAACCCTAACCTCCTAACAACAAACAACCTTAACCCCCTAACAACAAACAACCCTAAACCCCTAACAACAAACCATCCTAACCCCCTAACAACCAACAACGCACACCCCCTAACCACAAACAACACTAACACCCTAACCACAAACAACACTAACCCCGTAAGAACAAACAACACTAACCCCCTAACAACAAACAACACTAACACCCTAACAACAAAAACTACTAAACCCCAACAAGAAACAACCCTAAACCCCTAACAACAAACACTAACCCCCTAACAACAAAAAACACTAAACCCCTAACAAGAAACTAAACTAACCCTGAAACAACAAACAACCCTAACCACCTAACAACAAACAACCCTAAACCCCTAACAACAAACAACCCTAACCTTCTAACAACAAACAACCCTAACCCCCTAACAAACAACAACACTAACCCCCTAAACACAAACAACACTAACACCCTAACAACAAAAACTACTAAACTCCAACAAGAAACAACCTTAAACCCCTAACAACAAACACTAACCCCCTAAAAACAACCAACCCTAAACCCCTAACAACAAACAACACTAACACCCTAACAACAAACAACCCTAAACCCCTAACAACAAACCATCCTAACCCCCTAACAACCAACAACGCACACCCCCTAACCACAAACAACACTAACACCCTAACCACAAACAACACTAACCCCGTAAGAACAAACAACACTAACCCCCTAACCACAAACAACACTAACACCCTAACAACAAAAACTACTAAACCCCAACAAGAAACAACCCTAAACCCCTAACAACAAACACTAACCCCCTAACTACAAACAACACCAAACCCCTAACAAGCAACTTACCTAACCCCGTAACAACAAACAACCCTAACCTCCTAACAACAAACAACCTTAAACCCCTAACAACAAACAACCCTAAACCCCTAACAACAAACAACACTAACGCCCTAACAACAAAAACCACTAATCCCCAACTAGAAACAACACTAAACCCCTAACAACAAACACTAACCCCCTAACAACAAACATCACTAAACCCCTAACAAGAAACTAACCTAACCCTGTAAAAACAAACAACCCTAACCTCCTAACAACAAACAACCCTAACCCCCTAACAAAGAATAACACTAACCCCCTACCACAAACAACACTAACACCCTAACAACAAAAACTACTAAACCCCAACAAGAAACAACCCTAAACCCCTAACAACAAACACTAACCCCCTAACAACAAACAACACTAAACCCCTAACAAGAAACTAACCTAACCCCGTAACAACAAACAACCCTAACCCCCTAACAACAAACAACCTTAAACCCCTAACAACAAACAACCCTAAACCCCTAACAAGAAACAACACTAACACCCTAACAACAAAAACCACTAAACCCCAACAAGAAACAACACTAAACCCCTAACAACAAACACTAACCTCCTAACAACAAACAACACTAAACCCCTAACAAGAAACTAACCTAACTCTTTAACAAGAAACAACCCTAACCTCCTAACAACAAACAACCTTAACCCCCTAACAACAAACAACCCTAAACCCCTAACAACAAAAAATCCTAACCCCCTAACAACCAACAACGCACACCCCCTAACCACAAACAACACTAACACTGTAACCACAAACAACACTAACCCCGTAAGAACAAACAACACTAACCCCCTAACAACAAACAACACTAACACCCTAACAACAAAAACTACTAAACCCCAACAAGAAACATTCCTAAACCCCTAACAACAAACACTAACCCCCTAACAACAAACAACACTAAACCCCTAACAAGAAACTAACCTAACCCCGTAACAACAAACAACCCTAACCTCCTAACAACAAACAACCTTAAACCCCTAACAACAAACAACCCTAAACCCCTATCAACAAACAACACTAACACCCTAACAACAAAAACCACTAAACCCCAACAAGAAACAACACTAAACCCCTAACAACAAACACTAACCCCCTAACAACAAACAACACTAAACCCCTAACAAGAAACAAACCTAACCCTGTAACAACAAACAACCCTAACCTCCTAACAACAAACAACCTTAACCCCCTAACAACAAACAACCCTAAACCCCTAACAACAAACAATCCTAACCCCCTAACAACCAATAACGCTCATCCTCTAACCACAAACAACACTAACACCCTAACCACAAACAACACTAACCCCGTAAGAACAAACAACACTAACCCCCTAACAACAAACAACACTAACACCCTAACAACAAAAACTACTAAACCCCAACAAGAAAAAACCCTAAACCCCTAACAACAAACACTAACCCCCTAACAACAAACAACACTAAACCCCTAACAAGAAACTAACATAACTCCGTAACAACAAACAACCCTAACCTCCTAACAACAAACAACCCTAAACCCCTAACAACAAACAACCCTAACCTTCTAACAACAAACAACCCTAACCCCCTAACAAACAACAACACTAACCCCCTAACCACAAACAACACTAACACCCTAACAACAAAAACTACTAAAAAACAACAAGAAACAACCCTAAAGCCCTAACAACAAACACTAACCCCCTAACAACAAACAACACTAAACCCCTAACAAGAAACTAACCTAACCCCGTAACAACAAACAACCCTAACCTCCTAACAACAAACAACCTTAAACCCCTAACAACAAAAAACCCTAAACCCCTAACAACAAACAACACTAACACCCTAACAACAAAAACCACTAAACCCCAACAACAAACAACCCTAACCCCCTAACAAACAACAACACTAACCCCCTAACCACAAACAACACTAACACCCTAAGAAGAAAAACTACTAAACTCCAACAAGAAACAACCCTAAACCCCTAACAACAAACACTAACCCCCTAACAACAAACAACCTTAAACACCTAACAACAAACAACACTAACACCCTAACAATAAAAACCACTAAACCCCAACAAGAAACAACACTAAACCCGTAACAACAAACACTAACCCCCTAACAACAAACAACACTAAACCCCTAACAAGAAACTAACCTAACAATGTAACAACAAACAACCCTAACATCCTAACAACAAACATCCTTAACCCCCTAACAACAAACAACCCTAAACCCCTAACAACAAACAATCCTAACCCCCTAACAACCAACAACGCACACCCCCTAACCACAAACAACACTAACACCCTAACCACAAACAACACTAACCCCGTAAGAACAAACAACACTAACCCCCTAACCACAAACAACACTAACACCCTAACAACAAAAACTACTAAACCCCAACAAGAAACAACCCTAAACCCCTAACAACAAACACTAACCCCCTAACTACAAACAACACTAAACCCCTAACAAGAAACTAACCTAACCCCGTAACAACAAACAACCCTAACCTCCTAACAACAAACAACCTTAAACCCCTAACAACAAACAACCCTAAACCCCTAACAACAAACAACACTAACACACTAACAACAAAAAACACTAAACCCCAACAAGAAACAACACTAAACCCCTAACAACAAACACTAACCCCCTAACAACAAACAACACTAAACCCCTAACAAGAAACTAACCTAACCCTGTAACAACAAACACCCCTAACCTCCTAACAACAAATAACCCTAACCCCCTAACAAACAACAACACTAACCCCCTAACCACAAACAACACTAACACCCTAACAACAAAAACTACTAAACCCGAAGAAGAAACAACCCTAAACCGCTAACAACAAACACTAACCCCCTAACAGCAAACAACAGTAAACCCCAACAAGAAACTAACCTAACCCCCTAACAACCAACAACGCACACCCCCTAACCACAATCAACACTAACACCCTAACCACAAACAACACTAACCCCGTAAGAACAAACTCCACTAACCCCCTAACAACAAACAACACTAACACCCTAACAACAAAAACTACTAAACCCAACAAGAAACAACCCTAAACCCCAAACAACAAACACTAACCCCCTAACAACAAACAACACTAAACCCCTAACAAGAAACTTACCTAACCCCGTAACAACAAACAACCCTAACCTCCTAACAACAAACAACCTTAAACCCCTAACAACAAACAACCCTAAACTCCTAACAACAAACAACACTAGCACACTAAGAACAAAAACCACTAAACCCCAACAAGAAACAACACTAAACCCCTAACAACAAACACTAACCCCCTAACAACAAACATAACTAAACCCCTAACAAGAAACTAACCTAACCCTGTAAAAACAAACAAACCTAACCTCCTAACAACAAACAACCCTAACCCCCTAACAAACAACAACACTAACCCCCAACCACAAACAACACTAACACCCTAACAACAAAAACTACTAAACCCCAACAAGAAACAACCCTAAACCCCTAACAACAAACACTAATCCCCTAACAACAAACAACACTAAACCCCTAACAAGAAACTAACCTAACAATGTAACAACAAACAACCCTAACATCCTAACAACAAACATCCTTAACCCCCTAACAACAAACAACCCTAAACCCCTAACAACAAACAATCCTAACCCCCTAACAACCAACAACGCACACCCCCTAACCACAAACAACACTAACACCCTAACCACAAACAACACTAACCCCGTAAGAACAAACAACACTAACCCCCTAACAACAAACAACACTAACACCCTAACAACAAAAACTACTAAACCCCAACAAGAAACAACCCTAAACCCCTAACAACAAACACTAACCCCCTAACAACAAACAACACTAAACCTCTAACAAGAAACTAACCTAACCCTGAAACAACAAACAACCCTAACCACCTAACAAACAACAACACTAACCCCCTAAACACAAACAACACTAACACCCTAACAACAAAAACTACTAAACTCCAACAAGAAACAACCTTAAACCCCTAACAACAAACACTAACCCCCTAACAACAACCAACCCTAAACCCCTAACAACAAACAACACTAACACCCTAACAACAAACAACCCTAAACCCCTAACAACAAACCATCCTAACCCCCTAACAACCAACAACGCACACCCCCTAACCACAAACAACACTAATACCCTAACCACAAACAACACTAACCCCGTAAGAACAAACAACACTAACCCCCTAACCACAAACAACACTAACACCCTAACAACAAAAACCACTAAACCCCAACAACAAACAACCCTAACCCCCTAACAAACAACAACACTAACCCCCTAACCACAAACAACACTAACACCCTAACAAGAAAAACCACTAAACTCCAACAAGAAACAACCTTAAACCCCTAACAACAAACACTAACCCCCTAACAACAAACAACCTTAAACACCTAACAACAAACAACACTAACACCCTAACAATAAAAACCACTAAACCCCAACAAGAAACAACACTAAACCCGTAACAACAAACACTAACCCCCTAACAACAAACAACACTAAACCCCTAACAAGAAACTAACCTAACAATGTAACAACAAACAACCCTAACATCCTAACAACAAACATCCTTAACCCCCTAACAACAAACAACCCTAAACCCCTAACAACAAACAATCCTAACCCCCTAACAACCAACAACGCACACCCCCTAACCACAAACAACACTAACACCCTAACCACAAACAACACTAACCCCGTAAGAACAAACTACACTAACGCCATAACAACAAACAAAACTAACACCCTAACAACAAAAACTACTAAACCCCAACAAGAAACAACCCTAAACCCCTAACAACAAACACTAACCCCCTAACAACAAACAACACTAAACCCCTAACAAGAAACTAACCTAACCCCGTAACAACAAACAACCCTAACCTCCTAACAACAAACAACCTTAAACCCCTAACAACAAACAACCCTAAACCCCTAACAACAAACAACACTAACACCCTAACAACAAAAACCACTAAACCCCAACAAGAAACAACACTAAACCCCTAACAACAAACACTAACCCCCTAACAACAAACAACACTAAACCCCTAACAAGAAACTAACCTAACCCTGTAACAACAAACAACCCTAACCTCCTAACAAAAAACAACCTTAACCCCCTAACAAACAACAACACTAACCCCCTAACCACAAACAACACTAACACCCTAACAACAAAAACTACTAAACCCCAATAAGAAACAGCCCTAAACCCCTAACAACAAACACTAACCCCCTAACAACAAAAAACACTAAACCCCTAACAAGAAACTAACGTAACCCTGTAACAACAAACAACCCTAACCTCCTAACAACAAACAACCTTAACCCCCTAACAACAAACAACCCTAAACCCCTAACAAGAAACCATCCTAACCCCCTAACAACCAACAACGCACACCCCCTAACCACAAACAACACTAACACCCTAAACACAAACAACACTAACCCCGTAAGAACAAACAACACTAACCCCCTAACAACAAACAACACTAACACCCTAACAACAAAAACTACTAAACCCCAACAAGAAACAACCCTAAACCCCTAACAACAAACACTAACCCCCTAACAACAAAAAACACTAAACCCCTAACAAGAAACTAACCTAACCCTGAAACAACAAACAACCCTAACCACCTAACAACAAACAACCCTAAACCCCTAACAACAAACAACCCTAACCTTCTAACAACAAACAACCCTAACCCCCTAACAAACAACAACACTAACCCCCTAAACACAAACAACACTAACACCCTAACAACAAAAACTACTAAACTCCAACAAGAAACAACCTTAAACCCCTAACAACAAACACTAACCCCCTAACAACAACCAACCCTAAACCCCTAACAACAAACAACACTAACACCCTAACAACAAACAACCCTAAACCGCTAACAACAAACCATCCTAACCCCCTAACAACCAACAACGCACACCCCCTAACCACAAACAACACTAACACCCTAACCACAAACAACACTAACCCCGTAAGAACAAACAACACTAACCCCCTAACCACAAACAACACTAACACCCTAACAACAAAAGCCACTAAACCCCAACAACAAACAACCCTAACCCCCTAACAAACAACAACACTAACCCCCTAACCACAAACAACACTAACACCCTAACAAGAAAAACTACTAAACTCCAACAAGAAACAACCTTAAACCTCTAACAACAAACACTAACCCCCTAACAACAAACAACCTTAAACACCTAACAACAAACAACACTAACACCCTAACAACAAAAACCACTAAACCCCAACAAGAAACAACACTAAACCCGTAACAACAAACACTAACCCCCTAACAACAAACAACACTAAACCCCTAACAAGAAACTAACCTAACAATGTAACAACAAACAACCCTAACATCCTAACAACAAACATCCTTAACCCCCTAACAACAAACAACCCTAAACCCCTAACAACAAACAATCCTAACCCCCTAACAACCAACAACGCACACCCCCTAACCACAAACAACACTAACACCCTAACCACAAACAACACTAACCCCGTAAGAACAAACTACACTAACGCCCTAACAACAAACAAAACTAACACCCTAACAACAAAAACTACTAAACCCCAACAAGAAACAACCCTAAACCCCTAACAACAAACACTAACCCCCTAACAACAAACAACACTAAACGCCTAACAAGAAACTAACCTAACCCCGTAACAACAAACAACCCTAACCTCCTAACAACAAACAACCTTAAACCCCTAACAACAAACAACCCTAAACCCCTAACAACAAACAACACTAACACCCTAACAACAAAAACCACTAAACCCCAACAAGAAACAACACTAAACCCCTAACAACAAACACTAACCCCCTAACAACAAACAACACTAAACCCCTAACAAGAAACTAACCTAACCCTGTAACAACAAACAACCCTAACCTCCTAACAAAAAACAACCTTAACCCCCTAACAAACAACAACACTAACCCCCTAACCACAAACAACACTAACACCCTAACAACAAAAACTACTAAACCCCAACAAGAAACAGCCCTAAACCCCTAACAACAAACACTAACCCCCTAACAACAAAAAACACTAAACCCCTAACAAGAAACTAACCTAACCCTGTAACAACAAACAACCCTAACCTCCTAACAACAAACAACCTTAAACACCTAACAACAAACAACACTAACACCCTAACAATAAAAACCACTAAACCCCAACAAGAAACAACACTAAACCCGTAACAACAAACACTAACCCCCTAACAACAAACAACACTAAACCCCTAACAAGAAACTAACCTAACAATATAACAACAAACAACCCTAACATCCTAACAACAAACATCCTTAACCCCCTAACAACAAACAACCCTAAACCCCTAACAACAAACAATCCTAACCCCCTAACAACCAACAACGCACACCCCCTAACCACAAACAACACTAACACCCTAACCACAAACAACACTAACCCCGTAAGAACAAACTACACTAACGCCCTAACAACAAACAAAACTAACACCCTAACAACAAAAACTACTAAACCCCAACAAGAAACAACCCTAAACCCCTAACAACAAACACTAACCCCCTAACAACAAACAACACTAAACCCCTAACAAGAAACTAACCTAACCCCGTAACAACAAACAACCCTAACCTCCTAACAACAAACAACCTTAAACCCCTAACAACAAACAACCCTAAACCCCTAACAACAAACAACACTAACACCCTAACAACAAAAACCACTAAACCCCAACAAGAAACAACACTAAACACCTAACAACAAACACTAACCCCCTAACAACAAACAACACTAAACCCCTAACAAGAAACTAACCTAACCCTGTAACAAACAACCCTAACCTCCTAACAAAAAACAACCTTAACCCCCTAACAAACAACAACACTAACCCCCTAACCACAAACAACACTAACACCCTAACAACAAAAACTACTAAACCCCAACAAGAAACAGCCCTAAACCCCTAACAACAAACACTAACCCCCTAACAACAAAAAACACTAAACCCCTAACAAGAAACTAACCTAACCCTGTAACAACAAACAACCCTAACCTCCTAACAACAAACAACCTTAACCCCCTAACAACAAACAACCCTAAACCCCTAACAACAAACCATCCTAACCCCCTAACAACCAACAACGCACACCCCCTAACCACAAACAACACTAACACCCTAACCACAAACAACACTAACCCCGTAAGAACAAACAACACTAACCCCCTAACAACAAACAACACTAACACCCTAACAACAAAAACTACTAAACCCCAACAAGAAACAACCCTAAACCCCTAACAACAAACACTAACCCCCTAACAACAAAAAACACTAAACCCCTAACAAGAAACTAACCTAACCCTGAAACAACAAACAACCCTAACCACCTAACAACAAACAACCCTAAACCCCTAACAACAAACAACCCTAACCTTCTAACAACAAACAACCCTAACCCCCTAACAAACAACAACACTAACCCCCTAAACACAAACAACACTAACACCCTAACAACAAAAACTACTAAACTCCAACAAGAAACAACCTTAAACCCAAAACAAAAAACACTAACCCCCTAACAACAACCAACCCTAAACCCCTAACAACAAACAACACTAACACCCTAACAACAAACAACCCTAAACCCCTAACAACAAACCATCCTAACCCCCTAACAACCAACAACGCACACCCCCTAACCACAAACAACACTAATACCCTAACCACAAACAACACTAACCCCGTAAGAACAAACAACACTAACCCCCTAACCACAAACAACACTAACACCCTAACAACAAAAACCACTAAACCCCAACAACAAACAACCCTAACCCCCTAACAAACAACAACACTAACCCCCTAACCACAAACAACACTAACACCCTAACAAGAAAAACTACTAAACTCCAACAAGAAACAACCTTAAACCCCTAACAACAAACACTAACCCCCTAACAACAAACAACCTTAAACACCTAACAACAAACAACACTAACACCCTAACAATAAAAACCACTAAACCCCAACAAGAAACAACACTAAACCCGTAACAACAAACACTAACCCCCTAAGAACAAACAACACTAAACCCCTAACAAGAAACTAACCTAACAATGTAACAACAAACAACCCTAACATCCTAACAACAAACATCCTTAACCCCCTAACAACAAACAACCCTAAACCCCTAACAACAAACAATCCTAACCCCCTAACAACCAACAACGCACACCCCCTAACCACAAACAACACTAACACCCTAACCACAAACAACACTAACCCCGTAAGAACAAACTACACTAACGCCCTAACAACAAACAAAACTAACACCCTAACAACAAAAACTACTAAACCCCAACAAGAAACAACCCTAAACCCCTAACAACAAACACTAACCCCCTAACAACAAACAACACTAAACCCCTAACAAGAAACTAACCTAACCCCGTAACAACAAACAACCCTAACCTCCTAACAACAAACAACCTTAAACCCCTAACAACAAACAACCCTAAACCCCTAACAAAAAACAACACTAACACCCTAACAACAAAAACCACTAAACCCCAACAAGAAACAACACTAAACCCCTAACAACAAACACTAACCCCCTAACAACAAACAACACTAAACCCCTAACAAGAAACTAACCTAACCCTGTAACAACAAACAACCCTAACCTCCTAACAAAAAACAACCTTAACCCCCTAACAAACAACAACACTAACCCCCTAACCACAAACAACACTAACACCCTAACAACAAAAACTACTAAACCCCAATAAGAAACAGCCCTAAACCCCTAACAACAAACACTAACCCCCTAACAACAAAAAACACTAAACCCCTAACAAGAAACTAACCTAACCCTGTAACAACAAACAACCCTAACCTCCTAACAACAAACAACCTTAACCCCCTAACAACAAACAACCCTAAACCCCTAACAACAAACCATCCTAACCCCCTAACAACCAACAACGCACACCCCCTAACCACAAACAACACTAACACCCTAACCACAAACAACACTAACCCCGTAAGAACAAACAACACTAACCCCCTAACAACAAACAACACTAACACCCTAACAACAAAAACTACTAAACCCCAACAACAAACAACCCTAACCCCCTAACAAACAACAACACTAACCCCCTAACCACAAACAACACTAACACCCTAACAAGAAAAACTACTAAACTCCAACAAGAAACAACCTTAAACCTCTAACAACAAACACTAACCCCCTAACAACAAACAACCTTAAACACCTAACAACAAACAACACTAACACCCTAACAACAAAAACCACTAAACCCCAACAAGAAACAACACTAAACCCGTAACAACAAACACTAACCCCCTAACAACAAACAACACTAAACCCCTAACAAGAAACTAACCTAACAATGTAACAACAAACAACCCTAACATCCTAACAACAAACATCCTTAACCCCCTAACAACAAACAACCCTAAACCCCTAACAACAAACAATCCTAACCCCCTAACAACCAACAACGCACACCCCCTAACCACAAACAACACTAACACCCTAACCACAAACAACACTAACCCCGTAAGAACAAACTACACTAACGCCCTAACAACAAACAAAACTAACACCCTAACAACAAAAACTACTAAACCCCAACAAGAAACAACCCTAAACCCCTAACAACAAACACTAACCCCCTAACAACAAACAACACTAAACGCCTAACAAGAAACTAACCTAACCCCGTAACAACAAACAACCCTAACCTCCTAACAACAAACAACCTTAAACCCCTAACAACAAACAACCCTAAACCCCTAACAACAAACAACACTAACACCCTAACAACAAAAACCACTAAACCCCAACAAGAAACAACACTAAACCCCTAACAACAAACACTAACCCCCTAACAACAAACAACACTAAACCCCTAACAAGAAACTAACCTAACCCTGTAACAACAAACAACCCTAACCTCCTAACAAAAAACAACCTTAACCCCCTAACAAACAACAACACTAACCCCCTAACCACAAACAACACTAACACCCTAACAACAAAAACTACTAAACCCCAACAAGAAACAGCCCTAAACCCCTAACAACAAACACTAACCCCCTAACAACAAAAAACACTAAACCCCTAACAAGAAACTAACCTAACCCTGTAACAACAAACAACCCTAACCTCCTAACAACAAACAACCTTAAACACCTAACAACAAACAACACTAACACCCTAACAATAAAAACCACTAAACCCCAACAAGAAACAACACTAAACCCGTAACAACAAACACTAACCCCCTAACAACAAACAACACTAAACCCCTAACAAGAAACTAACCTAACAATATAACAACAAACAACCCTAACATCCTAACAACAAACATCCTTAACCCCCTAACAACAAACAACCCTAAACCCCTAACAACAAACAATCCTAACCCCCTAACAACCAACAACGCACACCCCCTAACCACAAACAACACTAACACCCTAACCACAAACAACACTAACCCCGTAAGAACAAACTACACTAACGCCCTAACAACAAACAAAACTAACACCCTAACAACAAAAACTACTAAACCCCAACAAGAAACAACCCTAAACCCCTAACAACAAACACTAACCCCCTAACAACAAACAACACTAAACCCCTAACAAGAAACTAACCTAACCCCGTAACAACAAACAACCCTAACCTCCTAACAACAAACAACCTTAAACCCCTAACAACAAACAACCCTAAACCCCTAACAACAAACAACACTAACACCCTAACAACAAAAACCACTAAACCCCAACAAGAAACAACACTAAACACCTAACAACAAACACTAACCCCCTAACAACAAACAACACTAAACCCCTAACAAGAAACTAACCTAACCCTGTAACAAACAACCCTAACCTCCTAACAAAAAACAACCTTAACCCCCTAACAAACAACAACACTAACCCCCTAACCACAAACAACACTAACACCCTAACAACAAAAACTACTAAACCCCAACAAGAAACAGCCCTAAACCCCTAACAACAAACACTAACCCCCTAACAACAAAAAACACTAAACCCCTAACAAGAAACTAACCTAACCCTGTAACAACAAACAACCCTAACCTCCTAACAACAAACAACCTTAACCCCCTAACAACAAACAACCCTAAACCCCTAACAACAAACCATCCTAACCCCCTAACAACCAACAACGCACACCCCCTAACCACAAACAACACTAACACCCTAACCACAAACAACACTAACCCCGTAAGAACAAACAACACTAACCCCCTAACAACAAACAACACTAACACCCTAACAACAAAAACTACTAAACCCCAACAAGAAACAACCCTAAACCCCTAACAACAAACACTAACCCCCTAACAACAAAAAACACTAAACCCCTAACAAGAAACTAACCTAACCCTGAAACAACAAACAACCCTAACCACCTAACAACAAACAACCCTAAACCCCTAACAACAAACAACCCTAACCTTCTAACAACAAACAACCCTAACCCCCTAACAAACAACAACACTAACCCCCTAAACACAAACAACACTAACACCCTAACAACAAAAACTACTAAACTCCAACAAGAAACAACCTTAAACCCAAAACAAAAAACACTAACCCCCTAACAACAACCAACCCTAAACCCCTAACAACAAACAACACTAACACCCTAACAACAAACAACCCTAAACCCCTAACAACAAACCATCCTAACCCCCTAACAACCAACAACGCACACCCCCTAACCACAAACAACACTAATACCCTAACCACAAACAACACTAACCCCGTAAGAACAAACAACACTAACCCCCTAACCACAAACAACACTAACACCCTAACAACAAAAACCACTAAACCCCAACAACAAACAACCCTAACCCCCTAACAAACAACAACACTAACCCCCTAACCACAAACAACACTAACACCCTAACAAGAAAAACTACTAAACTCCAACAAGAAACAACCTTAAACCCCTAACAACAAACACTAACCCCCTAACAACAAACAACCTTAAACACCTAACAACAAACAACACTAACACCCTAACAATAAAAACCACTAAACCCCAACAAGAAACAACACTAAACCCGTAACAACAAACACTAACCCCCTAAGAACAAACAACACTAAACCCCTAACAAGAAACTAACCTAACAATGTAACAACAAACAACCCTAACATCCTAACAACAAACATCCTTAACCCCCTAACAACAAACAACCCTAAACCCCTAACAACAAACAATCCTAACCCCCTAACAACCAACAACGCACACCCCCTAACCACAAACAACACTAACACCCTAACCACAAACAACACTAACCCCGTAAGAACAAACTACACTAACGCCCTAACAACAAACAAAACTAACACCCTAACAACAAAAACTACTAAACCCCAACAAGAAACAACCCTAAACCCCTAACAACAAACACTAACCCCCTAACAACAAACAACACTAAACCCCTAACAAGAAACTAACCTAACCCCGTAACAACAAACAACCCTAACCTCCTAACAACAAACAACCTTAAACCCCTAACAACAAACAACCCTAAACCCCTAACAAAAAACAACACTAACACCCTAACAACAAAAACCACTAAACCCCAACAAGAAACAACACTAAACCCCTAACAACAAACACTAACCCCCTAACAACAAACAACACTAAACCCCTAACAAGAAACTAACCTAACCCTGTAACAACAAACAACCCTAACCTCCTAACAAAAAACAACCTTAACCCCCTAACAAACAACAACACTAACCCCCTAACCACAAACAACACTAACACCCTAACAACAAAAACTACTAAACCCCAATAAGAAACAGCCCTAAACCCCTAACAACAAACACTAACCCCCTAACAACAAAAAACACTAAACCCCTAACAAGAAACTAACCTAACCCTGTAACAACAAACAACCCTAACCTCCTAACAACAAACAACCTTAACCCCCTAACAACAAACAACCCTAAACCCCTAACAACAAACCATCCTAACCCCCTAACAACCAACAACGCACACCCCCTAACCACAAACAACACTAACACCCTAACCACAAACAACACTAACCCCGTAAGAACAAACAACACTAACCCCCTAACAACAAACAACACTAACACCCTAACAACAAAAACTACTAAACCCCAACAAGAAACAACCCTAAACCCCTAACAACAAACACTAACCCCCTAACAACAAAAAACACTAAACCCCTAACAAGAAACTAACCTAACCCTGAAACAACAAACAACCCTAACCACCTAACAACAAACAACCCTAAACCCCTAACAACAAACAACCCTAACCTTCTAACAACAAACAACCCTAACCCCCTAACAAACAACAACACTAACCCCCTAAACACAAACAACACTAACACCCTAACAACAAAAACTACTAAACTCCAACAAGAAACAACCTTAAACCCCTAACAACAAACACTAACCCCCTAACAACAACCAACCCTAAACCCCTAACAACAAACAACACTAACACCCTAACAACAAACAACCCTAAACCCCTAGCAACAAACCATCCTAACCCCCTAACAACCAACAACGCACACCCCCTAACCACAAACAACACTAACACCCTAACCACAAACAACACTAACCCCGTAAGAACAAACAACACTAACCCCCTAACCACAAACAACACTAACACCCTAACAACAAAAACTACTAAACCCCAACAAGAAACAACCCTAAACCCCTAACAACAAACACTAACCCCCTAACTACAAACAACACTAAACCCCTAACAAGAAACTAACCTAACCCCGTAACAACAAACAACCCTAACCTCCTAACAACAAACAACCTTAAACCCCTAACAACAAACAACCCTAAACCCCTAACAACAAACAACACTAACACACTAACAACAAAAAACACTAAACCCCAACAAGAAACAACACTAAACCCCTAACAACAAACACTAACCCCCTAACAACAAACAACACTAAACCCCTAACAAGAAACTAACCTAACCCTGTAACAACAAACACCCCTAACCTCCTAACAACAAATAACCCTAACCCCCTAACAAACAACAACACTAACCCCCTAACCACAAACAACACTAACACCCTAACAACAAAAACTACTAAACCCGAAGAAGAAACAACCCTAAACCGCTAACAACAAACACTAACCCCCTAACAGCAAACAACAGTAAACCCCAACAAGAAACTAACCTAACCCCCTAACAACCAACAACGCACACCCCCTAACCACAATCAACACTAACACCCTAACCACAAACAACACTAACCCCGTAAGAACAAACTCCACTAACCCCCTAACAACAAACAACACTAACACCCTAACAACAAAAACTACTAAACCCAACAAGAAACAACCCTAAACCCCAAACAACAAACACTAACCCCCTAACAACAAACAGCACTAAACCCCTAACAAGAAACTTACCTAACCCCGTAACAACAAACAACCCTAACCTCCTAACAACAAACAACCTTAAACCCCTAACAACAAACAACCCTAAACTCCTAACAACAAACAACACTAACACACTAAGAACAAAAACCACTAAACCCCAACAAGAAACAACACTAAACCCCTAACAACAAACACTAACCCCCTAACAACAAACATAACTAAACCCCTAACAAGAAACTAACCTAACCCTGTAAAAACAAACAAACCTAACCTCCTAACAACAAACAACCCTAACCCCCTAACAAACAACAACACTAACCCCCTAACCACAAACAACACTAACACCCTAACAACAAAAACTACTAAACCCCAACCAGAAACAACCCTAAACCCCTAACAACAAACACTAATCCCCTAACAACAAACAACACTAAACCCCTAACAAGAAACTAACCTAACAATGTAACAACAAACAACCCTAACATCCTAACAACAAACATCCTTAACCCCCTAACAACAAACAACCCTAAACCCCTAACAACAAACAATCCTAACCCCCTAACAACCAACAACGCACACCCCCTAACCACAAACAACACTAACACCCTAACCACAAACAACACTAACCCCGTAAGAACAAACTACACTAACGCCCTAACAACAAACAAAACTAACACCCTAACAACAAAAACTACTAAACCCCAACAAGAAACAACCCTAAACCCCTAACAACAAACACTAACCCCCTAACAACAAACAACACTAAACCCCTAACAAGAAACTAACCTAACCCCGTAACAACAAACAACCCTAACCTCCTAACAAAAAACAACCTTATCCCCCTAACAAACAACAACACTAACACCCTAACCACAAACAACACTAACACCCTAACAACAAAAACTACTAAACCCCAACAAGAAACAGCCCTAAACCCCTAACAACAAACACTAACCCCCTAACAACAAAAAACACTAAAAACCTAACAAGAAACTAACCTAACCCCGTAACAACAAACAACCCTAACCTCCTAACAACAAACAATCTTAAACCCCTAACAACAAACAACACTAAACCACTAACAACAAAGAACACTAACACCCTAACAACAAAAACCACTAAACCCCAACAAGAAACAACACTAAACCCCTAACAACAAACACTAACCCCCTAACAACAAACAACACTAAACCCCTAACAAGAAACTAACCTAACCCTGTAACAAACAACCCTAACCTCCTAACAAAAAACAACCTTAACCCCCTAACAAACAACAACACTAACCCCCTAACCACAAACAACACTAACACCCTAACAACAAAAACTACTAAACCCCAACAAGAAACAGCCCTAAACCCCTAACAACAAACACTAACCCCCTAACAACAAACAACACTAAACCCCTAACAAGAAACTAACCTAACCCCCTAACAACAAACAACCCTAACCTCCTAACAACAAACAACCTTAAACCCCTAACAACAAACAACCCTAAACCCCTAACAACAAACAACACTAACACCCTAACAAAAAAAAACTCTAAACCCCAACAAGAAACAACACTAAACCCCTAACAACAAACACTAGCCCCCTAACAACAAACAACACTAAACCCCTAACAAGAAACTAAACTAACCCTGTAACAACAAACAACCCTAACCTCCTAACAACAAACAACCTTAACCCCCTAAGAACAAACAACTCTAAACCCCTAACAACAAACAATCCTAACCCCCTAACAACCAACAACGCACACCTCCTAACCTCAAACAACACTAACACCCTAACCACAAACTACACTAACCCCGTAAGAACAAAGAACACTAACCCCCTAACAACAAACAACACTAACACCCTAACAACAAAAACCACTAAACCCAACAAGAAACAACCCTAAACCCCTAACAACAAACACTAACCCCCTAACAACAAACAACACTAAACCCCTAACAAGAAACTAACCTAACCCCATAACAACAAACAACCCTAACCTCCTAACAACAAACAACACTAACCCCCTAACAAACAACAACACTAACCCCCTAACCACAAACAACACTAACACCCTAACAACAAAAAATACTAAACCCCAACAAGAAACAATCCTAAACTCCTAACAACAAACACTAACTCCCTAACAGCAAACAACACTAAACCCCTAAGAAGAAACTAACCTAACCCCGTAACAACAAACAACCCTAACCTCCTAACAAGAAACAACCTTAAACCCCTAACAACAAACAACCCTAAACCCCTAACAACAAACAACACTAACACCCTAACAGCAAAAAACACTAAACCCCAACAGGAAACAACACTAAACCCCTAACAACAAACACTAACCCCCTAACAACAAACAACACTAAACCCCTAACAAGAAACTAACCTAACCCTGTAACAACAAACAGCCCTAACCTCCTAACAACAATCCACCTTAACCCCCTAACAACAAACAACCCTAAACCCCTAACAACAAACAATCCTAACCCCTTCACAACCAACAACTCTCACCCCCTAAGCACAAACAACACTAACACCCTAACCACAAGCAACACTAACCCCGTAAGAACAAACAACACGAACCCCCTAACCACAAACAACACTAACACCCTAACAACAAAAACAACTATAACCCAACAAGAAACAACCCTAAACCCGTAACAACAAACACTAACCCCCTAACAACAAAAAACACTAAACCCCTAACAAGAAACTAAACTAACCCCGTAACAACAAAAAACCCTAACCTCCTAACAACAAACAACCCTAAACCCCTAACAACAAACAACCCTAACCTTCTAACAACAAACAACCCTAACCCCCTAACAAACAACAACACTAACCCCCTAACCACAAACAACACTAACACCCTAACAACAAAAACGACTAAACTCCAACAAGAAACAACCTTAAACCCCTAACAACAAACACTAACCCCCTAACAACAAACAACCCTAAACCCCTAACAACAAACAACACTAACACCCGAACAATAAAAACCACTAAACCCCAACAAGAAACAACACTAAACCCGTAACAACAAACACTAACCCCCTAACAACAAACAACACTAAACCCCTAACAAGAAACTAACCTAACCCTGTAACAACAAACAACCCTAACATCCTAACAACAAACATCCTTAACCCCCTAACAACAAACAACCCTAAACCCCTAACAACAAACAATCCTAACCCCCAACAACCAACAACGCACACCTCCTAACCACAAACAACACTAACACCCTAACCACAAACAACACAAACCCCGTAAGAACAAACTACACTAACGCCCTAACAACAAACAACACTAACACCCTAACAACAAAAACTACTAAACCCCAACAAGAAACAATCCTAAACCCCTAACAACAAACACTAACCCCCTAACAACAAACAACACTAAACCCCTAACAAGAAACTAACATAACTCCGTAACAACAAACAACCCTAACCTCCTAACAACAAACAACCCTAAACCCCTAACAACAAACAACCCTAACCTTCTAACAACAAACAACCCTAACCCCCTAACAAACAACAACACTAACCCCCTAACCACAAACAACACTAACACCCTAACAACAAAAACTACTAAACCCCAAGAAGAAACAACCCTAAAGCCCTAAAAACAAACACTAACCCCCTAACAACAAACAACACTAAACCCCTAACAAGAAACTAACCTAACCCCGTAACAACAAACAACCCTAACCTCCTAACAACAAACAACCTTAAACCCCTAACAACAAAAAACCCTAAACCCCTAACAACAAACAACACTAACACCCTAACAACAAAAACGACTAAACCCCAACAACAAACAACCCTAACCCCCTAACAAACAACAACACTAACCCCCTAACCACAAACAACACTAACACCCTAACAAGAAAAACTACTAAACTCCAACAAGAAACAACCTTAAACCCCTAACAACAAACACTAACCCCCTAACAACAAACAACCCTAAACACCTAACAACAAACAACACTAACACCCTAACAATAAAAACCACTAAACCCCAACAAGAAACAACACTAAACCCGTAACAACAAACACTAACCCCCTAACAACAAACAACACTAAACCCCTAACAAGAAACTAACCTAACAATGTAACAACAAACAACCCTAACATCCTAACAACAAACATCCTTAACCCCCTAACAACAAACAACCCTAAACCCCTAACAACAAACAATCCTAACCCCCTAACAACCAACAACGCACACCCCCTAACCACAAACAACACTAACACCCTAACCACAAACAACACTAACCCCGTAAGAACAAACTACACTAATGCCCTAACAACAAACAAAATTAACACCCTAACAACAAAAACTAATAAACCCTAACAAGAAACAACCCTAAACCCCTAACAACAAACACTAACCCCCTAACAACAAACAACACTAAACCCCTAACAAGAAACTAACCTAACCCCGTAACAACAAACAACCCTAACCTCCTAACAGCAAACAACCTTAAACCCCTAACAACAAAAAACCCTAAACCCCTAACAACAAAAAACACTAACACCCTAACAACAAAAACGACTAAACCCCAACAACAAACAACCCTAACCCCCTAACAAACAACAACACTAACCCCCTAACCACAAACAACACTAACACCCTAACAAGAAAAACTACTAAACTCCAACAAGAAACAACCTTAAACCCCTAACAACAAACACTAACCCTCTAACAACAAACAACCCTAAACACCTAACAACAAACAACACTAACACCCTAACAATAAAAACCACTAAACCCCAACAAGAAACAACACTAAAACCGGAACAACAAACACTAACCCCCTAACAACAAACAACACTAAACCCCTAACAAGAAACTAACCTAACAATGTAACAACAAACAACCCTAACATCCTAACAACAAACATCCTTAACCCCCTAACAACAAACAACCCTAAACCCCTAACAACAAACAATCCTAACCCCCTAACAACCAACAACGCACACCCCCTAACCACAAACAACACTAACACCCTAACCACAAACAACACTAACCCCGTAAGAACAAACTACACTAATGCCCTAACAACAAACAAAACTAACACCCTAACAACAAAAACGAATAAACCCCAACAAGAAACAACCCTAAACCCCTAACAACAAACACTAACCCCCTAACAACAAACAACACTAAACCCCTAACAAGAAACTAACCTAACCCCGTAACAACAAACAACCCTAACCTCCTAACAACAAACAACCTTAAACCCCTAACAACAAACAACCCTAAACCCCTAACAACAAACAACACTAACACCCTAACAACAAAAACCACTAAACCCCAACAAGAAACAACACTAAACCCCTAACAACAAACACTAACCCCCTAACAACAAACAACACTAAACCCCTAACAAGAAACTAACCTAACCCTGTAACAACAAACAACCCTAACCTCCTAACAAAAAACAACCTTAACCTCCTAACAAACAACAACACTAACCCCCTAACCACAAACAACACTAACACCCTAACAACAAAAATTACTAAACCCCAACAAGAAACAACCCTAAACCCCTAACAACAAACACTAACCCCCTAACAACAAACAACACTAAACCCCTAACAAGAAACTAACCTAACCCCGTAACAACAAACAACCCTAACCTCCTAACAGCAAACAACCTTAAACCCCTAACAACAAACAACACTAAACCCCAGCAACAAACAACACTAAACCCCTAACAACAAACAACACTAACACCCTAACAACAAAAACCACGAAACCCCAACAAGAAACAACACTAAACCCCTAACAACAAACACTAACCCCCTAACAACAAACAACACTAAACCCCTAACAAGAAACTAACCTAACCCTGTAACAACAAACAGCCCTAACCTCCTAACAACAAACCACCTTAACCCCCTAACAACAAACAACCCTAAACCCCTAACAACAAACAATCCTAACCCCCTAACAACCAACAACTCTCACCCCCTAACCACAAACAACACTAACACCCTAACCACAAACAACACTAACCCCGTAAGAACAAACAACACTAACCCCCTAACCACAAACAACACTAACACCCTAACAACAAAAACTACTAAACCCCAAAAAGAAACAACCCTAAACCCCTAACAGCAAACACTAACCCCCTAACAACAAACACTAAACCCCTAACAAGAAACTAACCTAACCCTGTAACAACAAACAACCCTAACCTCCTAACAACAAACCCTAACCCCCTAACAAACAACAACACTAAGCCCCTAACCACAAACAACACTAACACCCTAACAACTAAAACTACTAAACCCCAACAAGAAACAACCCTAAACCCCTAACAACAAACACTAACCCCCTAACAACAAACAACACTAACACCCTAACAAGAAACTAACCTAACCCTGTAACAACAAACAACCCTAACCTCCTAACAACAAACAACCTTAAACCCCTAACAACAAACAACCCTAAACCCCTAACAACAAACAACACTAACACCCTAACAACAAATACCACTAAACCCCAAAAAGAAACAACACTAAACCCCTAAGAACAAACACTAACCTCCTAACAACAAACAACACTAAACCCCTAACAAGAAACTAACCTAACCCTGTAACAACAAACAACCCTAACCTCCTAACAACAAACAACCTTAACCCCTAACAACAAACAACCCTAAACCCCTAACAACAAAGAATCTTAACCCCCTAACAACCAACAAGGCACACCCCCTAACCACAAACAACATTAACACCCTAACCACAAACAACACTAACCCCGTAAGAACAAACAACTCTAACCCCCTAACAACAAACAACACTAACACCCTAACAACAAAAACTACTAAACCCCAACAAGAAACAACCCTAAACCCCTAACAAAAAACACTAACCCCATAACAACAAACAACACTAAACCCCTAACAAGAAACTTACCTAACCCCGTAACAACAAACAACCCTAACCTCCTAACAACAACCTTAAACCCCTAACAACAAACAACCCTAAACCCCTAACAACAAACAACACTAACACCCTAACAACAAAAACCACTAAACCCCAACAAGAAACAACACTAAACCCCTAACAACAAACACTAACCCCCTAACAACAAACAACACTAAACCCCTAACAAGAAACTAACCTAACCCTGTAACAACAAACAGCCCTAACCTCCTAACAACAAACAACCTTAACCCCCTAACAACAAACAACCCTAAACCCCTAACAACAAACAATCCTAACCCCCTAACAACCAACAACTCTCACCCCCTAACCACAAACAACACTAACACCCTAACCACAAACAACACTAACCCCGTAAGAACAAACAACACTAACCCCCTAACCACAAACAACACTAACACCCTAACAACAAAAACTACTAAACCCCAACAAGAAACAACCCTAAACCCCTAACAACAAACACTAACCCCCAACAGCAAACAACACTAAACCCCTAACAAGAAACTAACCTAACCCCGTAACAACAAACAACCCTAACCTCCTAAAAACAAACAACCTTAAACCCCTAAAAACAAACAACCCTAAACCCATAACAACAAACAACACTAACACCCTAACAACAAAAACCACTAAACCCCAACAAGAAACAACTCTAAACCCCTAACAACAAACACTAACCCCCTAACAACAAACAACACTAAACCCCTAACAAGAAACTAACCTAACCCTGTAACAACAAACAACCCTAACCTCCTAACAAAAAACAACCTTATCCCCCTAACAAACAACAACACTAACACCCTAACAACAAACAATCCTAACCCCCTAACAACCAACAACGCACACCCCTAACCACAAACAACACTAACACCCTAACCAGAAACAACACTAACCCCGTAAAAACAAACAACACTAACCCCCTAACCACAAACAACACTAACACCCTAACAACAAAAACTACTAAACCCCAACAAGAAACAACCCTAAACCCCTAACAAAAAACACTAACCCCATAACAACAAACAACACTAAACCCCTAACAAGAAACTTACCTAACCCCGTAACAACAAACAACCCTAACCTCCTAACAACAACCTTAAACCCCTAACAACAAACAACCCTAAACCCCTAACAACAAACAACACTAACACCCTAACAACAAAAACCACTTAACCCCAACAAGAAATAACACTAAACCCCTAACAACAAACACTAACCCCCTTACAACAAACAACACTAAACCCCTAACAAGAAACTAACCTAACCCTGTAACAACAAACAGCCCTAACCTCCTAACAACAAACAACCTTAACCAGCTAACAACAAACAACCCTAAACCCCTAACACCAAACAATCCTAACCCCCTAACAACCAACAACTCTCGCCCCCTAACCATAAACAACACTAACACCCTAACCACAAACAACACTAACCCCGTAAGAACAAACAACACTAACCCCCTAACCACAAACAACACTAACACCCTAACAACAAAAACTACTAAACCCCAACAAGAAACAACCCTAAACCCCTAACAACAAACACTAACCCCCTAACAGCAAACAACACTAAACCCCTAACAAGAAACTAACCTAACCCCGTAACAACAAACAACCCTAACCTCCTAACAACAAACAACCTTAAACCCCTGACAACAAACAACCCTAAACCCCTAACAACAAACAACACTAACACCCTAACAACAAAAACCACTAAACCCCAACAAGAAACAACTCTAAACCCCTAACAACAAACACTAAACCCCTAACAACAAACAACACTAAACCCCTAACAAGAAACTAACCTAACCCTGTAACAACAAACAACCCTAACCTCCTAACAAAAAACAACCTTATCCCCCTAACAAACAACAACACTAACACCCTAACCACAAACAATACTGACACCCTAACAACAAAAACTACTAAACCCCAACAAGAAACAGCCCTAAACCCCTAACAACAAACACTAACCCCCTAACAACAAAAAACACTAAACCCCTAACAAGAAACTAACCTAACCCCATAACAACAAACAACCCTAACCTCCTAACAACAAACAATCTTAAACCCCTATCAACAAACGACCCTAAACCCCTAACAACAAACAACACTAACACCCTAACAACAAAAACCACTAAACCCCAACAAGAAACAACACTAAACCCCTAACAACAAACACTAACCCCCTAACAACAAACAACACTAAACCCCTAACAAGAAACTAACCTAACCCTGTAACAACAAACAACCCTAACCTCCTAACAACAAACAACCTTAACCCCCTAACAACAAACAACCCTAAACCCCTAACAACAAACAATCCTAACCCCCTAACAACCAACAACGCACACCCCCTAACCACAAACAACACTAACCCCCTAACCACAAACAACACTAACACCCTAACAACAAAAACTACTAAACCCCAACAAGAAACAACCCTAAACCCCTAACAACAAACACTAACCCCCTAACAACAAACAACACTAAACCCCTAACAAGAAACTAACCTAACCCCGTAACAACAAACAACCCTAACCTCCTAACAGCAAACAACCTTAAACCCCTAACAACAAACAACACTAAACCCCAGCAACAAACAACACTAAACCCCTAAGAACAAACAACACTAACACCCTAACAACAAAAACCACTAAACCCCAACAAGAAACAACACTAAACCCCTAACAACAAACACTAACCCCCTAACAACAAACAACACTAAACCCCTAACAAGAAACTAACCTAACCCTGTAACAACAAACAGCCCTAACCTCCTAACAACAAACCACCTTAACCCCCTAACAACAAACAACCCTAAACCCCTAACAACAAACAATCCTAACCCCCTAACAACCAACAACTCTCACCCCCTAACCACAAACAACACTAACCCCCTAACCACAAACAACACTAACACCCTAACAACAAAAACTACTAAACCCCAAAAAGAAACAACCCTAAACCCCTAACAGCAAACACTAACCCCCTAACAACAAACAACACTAAACCCCTTACAAGAAACTAACCTAACCCTGTAACAACAAACAACCCTAACCTCCTAACAACAAACCCTAACCCCCTAACAAACAACAACACTAAGCCCCTAACCACAAACAACACTAACACCCTAACAACTAAAACTACTGAACCCCAACAAGAAACAACCCTAAACCCCTAACAAAAAACACTAACCCCCTAACAACAAACAACACTAAACCCCTAATAAGAAACTAACCTAACCCTGTAACAACAAACAACCCTAACCTCCTAACAACAAACAACCTTAAACCCCTAACAACAAACAACCCTAAACCCCTAACAACAAACAACACTAACACCCTAACAACAAATACCACTAAACCCCAAAAAGAAACAACACTAAACCCCTAACAACAAACACTAACCCCCTAACAACAAACAACACTAAACCCCTAACAAGAAACTAAACTAACCCTGTAACAACAAACAACCCTAACCTCCTAACAACAAACAACCTTACCCCTAACAACAAACAACCCTAAACCCCTAACAACAAACAATCTTAACCCCCTAACAACCAACAAGGCACACCCCCAACCACAAACAACACTAACACCCTAACCACAAACAACACTAACCCCGTAAGAACAAACAACTCTAACCCCCTAACAACAAACAACACTAACACCCTAACAACAAAAACTACTAAACCCCAACAAGAAACAACCCTAAACCCCTAACAAAAAACACTAACCCCATAACAACAAACAACACTAAACCCCTAACAAGAAACTTACCTAACCCCGTAACAACAAACAACCCTAACCTCCTAACAACAACCTTAAACCCCTAACAACAAACAACCCTAAACACCTAACAACAAACAACACTAACACCCTAACAACAAAAACCACTTAACCCCAACAAGAAATAACACTAAACCCCTAACAACAAACACTAACCCCCTAACAACAAACAACACTAAACCCCTAACAAGAAACTAACCTAACCCCGTAACAACAAACAACCCTAACCTCCTAACAACAAACAACCTTAAACCCCTAACAACAAACAACCCTAAACCCATAACAACAAACAACAGTAACACCCTAACAACAAAAACCACTAAACCCCAACAAGAAACAACTCTAAACACCTAACAACAAACACTAACCCCCTAACAACAAACAACACTAAACCCCTAACAAGAAACTAACCTAACCCTGTAACAACAAACAACCCTAACCTCCTAACAAAAAACAACCTTATCCCCCTAACAAACAACAACACTAACACCCTAACAACAAACAATCCTAACCCCCTAACAACCAACAACGCACACCCCCTAACCACAAACAACACTAACACCCTAACCACAAACAACACTAACCCCGTAAGAACAAACAACACTAACCCCCTAACCACAAACAACACTAACACCCTAACCACAAACAACACTAACCCCGTAAGAACAAACAACACTAACCCCCTAACAACAAACAACACTAAACCCCTAACAGGAAACTAACCTAACCCTGTAACAACAAACAACCCTAACCTCCTAACAACAAATAACCCTAACCCCCTAACAAACAACAACACTAACCCCCTAACCACAAACAACACTAACACCCTAACAAAAACTACTAAACCCCAACAAGAAACAACCCTAAACACCTAACAACAAACAACACTAACACCCTAACAACAAAAACCACTAAACCCCAACAACAAACAACCCTAACCCCCTAACAAACAACACTAACCCCCTAACCACAAACAACACTAACACCCTAACAAGAAAAACTACTAAACTCCAACAAGAAACAACCTTAAACCCCTAACAACAAACACTAACCCCCTAACAACAAACAACCCTAAACACCTAACAACAAACAACACTAACACCCTAACAATAAAAACCACTAAACCCCAACAAGAAACAACACTAAACCCGTAACAACAAACACTAACCCCCTAACAACAAACAACACTAAACCCCTAACAAGAAACTAACCTAACAATGTAACAACAAACAACCCTAACATCCTAACAACAAACATCCTTAACCCCCTAACAACAAACAACCCTAAACCCCTAACAACAAACAATCCTAACCCCCTAACAACCAACAACGCACACCCCCTAACCACAAACAACACTAACACCCTAACCACAAACAACACTAACCCCGTAAGAACAAACTACACTAACGCCCTAACAACAAACAACACTAACACCCTAACAACAAAAACTACTAAACCCCAACAAGAAACAACCCTAAACCCCTAACAACAAACACTAACCCCCTAACAACAAACAACACTAAACCCCTAACAAGAAACTAACCTAACCCCGTAACAACAAACAACCCTAACCTCCTAACAACAAACAACCTTAAACCCCTAACAACAAACAACCCTAAACCCCTAACAACAAACAACACTAACACACTAACAACAAAAACCACTAAACCCCAACAAGAAACAACACTAAACCCCTAACAACAAACACTAACCCCCTAACAACAAACAACACTAAACCCCTAACAAGAAACTAACCTAACCCTGTAACAACAAACAACCCTAACCTCCTAACAAAAAACAACCTTAACCCCCTAACAAACAACAACACTAACCCCCAACCACAAACAACACTAACACCCTAACAACAAAAACTACTAAACCCCAACAAGAAACAGCCCTAAACCCCTAACAACAAACACTAACCCCCTAACAACAAAAAACACTAAACCCCTAACAAGAAACTAACCTAACCCTGTAACAACAAACAACCCTAACCTCCTAACAACAAACAACCTTAACCCCCTAACAACAAACAACCCTAAACCCCTAACAACAAACCATCCTAACCCCCTAACAACCAACAACGCACACCCCCTAACCACAAACAACACTAACACCCTAACCACAAACAACACTAACCCCCTAACAACAAACAACACTAACACCCTAACAACAAAAACTACTAAACCCCAACAAGAAACAACCCTAAACCCCTAACAACAAACACTAACCCCCTAACAACAAAAAACACTAAACCCCTAACAAGAAACTAACCTAACCCTGAAACAACAAACAACCCTAACCACCTAACAACAAACAACCCTAAACCCCTAACAACAAACAACCCTAACCTTCTAACAACAAACAACCCTAACCCCCTAACAAACAACAACACTAACCCCCTAAACACAAACAACACTAACACCCTAACAACAAAAACTACTAAACTCCAACAAGAAACAACCTTAAACCCCTAACAACAAACACTAACCCCCTAACAACAACCAACCCTAAACCCCTAACAACAAACAACACTAACACCCTAACAACAAACAACCCTAAACCCCTAACAACAAACCATCCTAACCCCCTAACAACCAACAACGCACACCCCCTAACCACAAACAACACTAACACCCTAACAACAAACAACACTAACACCCTAACAACAAAAACTACTAAACCCCAACAAGAAACAACCCTAAACCCCTAACAACAAACACTAACCCCCTAACAACAAAAAACACTAAACCCCTAACAAGAAACTAACCTAACCCTGAAACAACAAACAACCCTAACCACCTAACAACAAACAACCCTAAACCCCTAACAACAAACAACCCTAACCTTCTAACAACAAACAACCCTAACCCCCTAACAAACAACAACACTAACCCCCTAAACACAAACAACACTAACACCCTAACAACAAAAACTACTAAACTCCAACAAGAAACAACCTTAAACCCCTAACAACAAACACTAACCCCCTAACAACAACCAACCCTAAACCCCTAACAACAAACAACACTAACACCCTAACAACAAAAACTACTAAACCCAACAAGAAACAACCCTAAACCCCAAACAACAAACACTAACCCCCTAACAACAAACAACACTAAACCCCTAACAAGAAACTTACCTAACCCCGTAACAACAAACAACCCTAACCTCCTAACAACAAACAACCTTAAACCCCTAACAACAAACAACCCTAAACCCCTAACAACAAACAACACTAACACCCTAAGAACAAAAACCACTAAACCCCAACAAGAAACAACACTAAACCCCTAACAACAAACACTAACCCCCTAACAACAAACATCACTAAACCCCTAACAAGAAACTAACCTAACCCTGTAAAAACAAACAAACCTAACCTCCTAACAACAAACATCCCTAACCCCCTAACAAACAACAACACTAACCCCCTAACCACAAACAACACTAACACCCTAACAACAAAAACTACTAAACCCCAACAAGAAACAACCCTAAACCCCTAACAACAAACACTAATCCCCTAACAACAAACAACACTAAACCCCTAACAAGAAACTAACCTAACAATGTAACAACAAACAACCCTAACATCCTAACAACAAACATCCTTAACCCCCTAACAACAAACAACCCTAAACCCCTAACAACAAACAATCCTAACCCCCTAACAACCAACAACGCACACCCCCTAACCACAAACAACACTAACCCCGTAAGAACAAACTACACTAACGCCCTAACAACAAACAAAACTAACACCCTAACAACAAAAACTACTAAACCCCAACAAGAAACAACCCTAAACCCCTAACAACAAACACTAACCCCCTAACAACAAACAACACTAAACCCCTAACAAGAAACTAACCTAACCCCGTAACAACAAACAACCCTTACCTCCTAACAACAAACAACCTTAAACCCCTAACAACAAACAACCCTAAACCTCTAACAACAAACAACACTAACACCCTAACAACAAAAACCACTAAACCCCAACAAGAAACAACACTAAACCCCTAACAACAAACACTAACAACCTAACAACAAACAAAACTAAATCCCTAACAAGAAACTAACCTAACCCTGTAACAACAAACAACCCTAACCTCCTAACAAAAAACAACCTTATCCCCCTAACAAACAACAACACTAACACCCTAACCACAAACAACACTAACACCCTAACAACAAAAACTACTAAACCCCAACAAGAAACAGCCCTAAACCCCTAACAACAAACACTAACCCCCTAAAAACAAAAAACACTAAACCCCTAACAAGAAACTAACCTAACCCCGTAACAACAAACAACCCTAACCTCCTAACAACAAACAATCTTAAACCCCTAACAACAAACAACCCTAAACCCCTAACAACAAAGAACACTAACACCCTAACAACAAAAACCACTAAACCCCAACAAGAAACAACACTAAACCCCTAACAACAAACACTAACCCCCTAACAACAAACAACACTAAACCCCTAACAAGAAACTAACCTAACCCTGTAACAACAAAGATCCCTAACCTCCTAACAACAAACAACCTTAACCCCCTAACAACAAACAACCCTAAACCCCTAACAAGAAACAATCCTAACCCCCTAACAACCAACAACGCACACCCCCTAACCACAAACAACACTAACACCCTAACCACAAACAACACTAACCCCGTAAGAACAAACAACACTAACCCCCTAACCACAAACAACACTAACACCCTAACCACAAACAACACTAACCCCGTAAGAACAAACAACACTAACCCCCTAACAACAAACAACACTAATCCCCTAACAAGAAACTAACCTAACCCCGTAACAACAAACAACCCTAACCTCCTAACAACAAACAACCTTAAACCCCTAACAACAAACAACCCTAAACCCCTAACAACAAACAACACTAACACACTAACAACAAAAAACACTAAACCCCAACAAGAAACAACACTAAACCCCTAACAACAAACACTAACCGCCTAACAACAAACAACACTAAACCCCTAACAAGAAACTAACCTAACCCTGTAACAACAAACAACCCTAACCTCCTAACAACAAATAACCCTAACCCCCTAACAAACAACAACACTAACAACCTAACCACAAACAACACTAACACCCTAACAAAAACTACTAAACCCCAACAAGAAACAACCCTAAACCCCTAACAACAAACACTAACCCCCTAACAGCAAACAACACTAAACCCCTAACAAGAAACTAACGTAACCCCCTAACAACCAACAACGCACACCCCCTAACCACAAACAACACTAACACCCTAACCACAAACAACACTAACCCCGTAAGAACAAACTACACTAACCCCCTAACAACAAACAACACTAACACCCTAACAACAAAAACTACTAAACCCAACAAGAAACAACCCTAAACCCCTAACAACAAACACTAACCCCCTAACAACAAACAACACTAAACCCCTAACAAGCAACTTACCTAACCCCGTAACAACAAACAACCCTAACCTCCTAACAACAAACAACCTTAAACCCCTAACAACAAACAAACCTAAACCCCTAACAACAAACAACACTAACGCCCTAACAACAAAAACCACTAAACCCCAACAAGAAACAACACTAAACCCCTAACAACAAACACTAACCCCCTAACAACAAACATCACTAAACCCCTAACAAGAAACTAACCTAACCCTGTAAAAACAAACAACCCTAACCTCCTAACAACAAACAACCCTAACCCCCTAACAAACAACAACAATAACCCCCTAACCACAAACAACACTAACACCCTAACAACAAAAACTACTAAACCCCAACAAGAAACAACCCTAAACCCCTAACAACAAACACTAACCCCCTAACAACAAACAACACTAAACCCCTAACAAGAAACTAACCTAACCCCGTAACAACAAACAACCCTAACCTCCTAACAAAAAACAATCTTAAACCCCTAACAACAAACAACCCTAAACCCCTAACAACAAAGAACACTAACACCCTAACAACAAAAGCCACTAAACCCCAACAAGAAACAACACTAAACCCCTAACAACAAACACTAACCCCCTAACAACAAACAACACTAAACCCCTAACAAGAAACTAACCTAACCCTTTAACAACAAAGATCCCTAACCTCCTAACAACAAACAACCTTAACCCCCTAACAACAAACAACCCTAAACCCCTAACAACAAACAATCCTAACCCCCTAATAACCAACAACGCACACCCCCTAACCACAAACAACACTAACCCCGTAAGAACAAACAACACTAACCCTCTAACCACAAACAACACTAACACCCTAACCACAAACAACACTAACCCCGTAAGAACAAACAACACTAACCCCCTAACAACAAACAACACTAACACCCTAACAACAAAAACTACTAAACCCCAACAAGAAACAACCCTAAACCCCTAACAACAAACACTAACCCCCTAACAACAAACAACACTAATCCCCTAACAAGAAACTAACCTAACCCCGTAACAACAAACAACCCTAACCTCCTAACAACAAACAACCTTAAACCCCTAACAACAAACAACCCTAAACCCCTAACAACAAACAACACTAACACACTAACAACAAAAAACACTAAACCCCAACAAGAAACAACACTAAACCCCTAACAACAAACACTAACCCCCTAACAACAAACAACACTAAACCCCTAACAAGAAACTAACCTAACCCTGTAACAACAAACAACCCTAACCTCCTAACAACAAATAACCCTAACCCCCTAACAAACAACAACACTAACCCCCTAACCACAAACAACACTAACACCCTAACAAAAACTACTAAACCCCAACAAGAAACAACCCTAAACCCCTAACAACAAACACTAACCCCCTAACAGCAAACAACACTAAACCCCTAACAAGAAACTAACGTAACCCCCTAACAACCAACAACGCACACCCCTAACCACAAACAACACTAACACCCTAACCACAAACAACACTAACCCCGTAAGAACAAACTACACTAACACCCTAACAACAAAAACCACTAAACCCCTAACAAGAAACTAACATAACTCCGTAACAACAAACAACCCTTACCTCCTGAAAACAAACAACCCTAAACCCCTAACAACAAACAACCCTAACCTTCTAACAACAAACAACCCTAACCCCCTAACAAACAACAACACTAACCCCCTAACCACAAACAACACTAACACCCTAACAACAAAAACTACTAAAAAACAACAAGAAACAACCCTAAAGCCCTAACAACAAACACTAACCCCCTAACAACAAACAACACTAAACCCCTAACAAGAAACTAACCTAACCCAGTAACAACAAACAACCCTAACCTCCTAACAACAAACAACCTTAAACCCCTAACAACAAAAAACCCTAAACCCCTAACAACAAACAACACTAACACCCTAACAACAAAAACCACTAAACCCCAACAACAAACAACCCTAACCCCCTAACAAACAACAACACTAACCCCCTAACCACAAACAACACTAACACCCTAACAAGAAAAACTACTAAACTCCAACAAGAAACAACCTTAAACCCCTAACAACAAACACTAACCCCCTAACAACAAACAACCTTAAACACCTAACAACAAACAACACTAACACCCTAACAATAAAAACCACTAAACCCCAACAAGAAACAACACTAAACCCGTAACAACAAACACTAACCCCCTAACAACAAACAACACTAAACCCCTAACAAGAAACTAACCTAACCCTGTAACAACAAACAACCCTAACCTCCTAACAACAAACATCCTTAACCCCCTAACAACAAACAACCCTAAACCCCTAACAACAAACAATCCTAACCCCCTAACAACCAACAACGCACACCCCCTAACCACAAACAACACTAACACCCTAACCACAAACAACACTAACCCCGTAAGAACAAACTACACTAACCCCCTAACAACAAACAACACTAACACCCTAACAACAAAAACTACTAAACCCAACAAGAAACAACCCTAAACCCCTAACAACAAACACTAACCCCCTAACAAAAAACAACACTAAACCCCTAACAAGCAACTTACCTAACCCCGTAACAACAAACAACCCTAACCTCCTAACAACAAACAACCTTAAACCCCTAACAACAAACAACCCTAAACCCCTAACAACAAACAACACTAACGCCCTAACAACAAAAACCACTAAACCCCAACAAGAAACAACACTAAACCCCTAACAACAAACACTAACCCCCTAACAACAAACAACACTAAACCCCTAACAAGAAACTAACCTAACCCTGTAACAACAAACAACCCTAACCTCCTAACAAAAAACAACCTTAACCCCCTAACAAATAACAACACTAACCCCCTAACCACAAACAACACTAACACCCTAACAACAAAAACTACTAAACCCCAACAAGAAACAGCCCTAAACCCCTAACAACAAACACTAACCCCCTAACAACAAAAAACACTAAACCCCTAACAAGAAACTAACCTAACCCTGTAACAACAAACAACCCTAACCTCCTAACAACAAACAACCTTAACCCCCTAACAACAAACAACCCTAAACCCCTAACAACAAACCATCCTAACCCCCTAACAACCAACAACGCACACCCCCTAACCACAAACAACACTAACACCCTAACCACAAACAACACTAACCCCGTAAGAACAAACAACACTAACCCCCTAACAACAAACAACACTAACACCCTAACAACAAAAACTACTAAACCCCAACAAGAAACAACCCTAAACCCCTAACAACAAACACTAACCCCCTAACAACAAAAAACACTAAACCCCTAACAAGAAACTAACCTAACCCTGAAACAACAAACAACCCTAACCACCTAACAACAAACAACCCTAAACCCCTAACAACAAACAACCCTAACCTTCTAACAACAAACAACCCTAACCCCCTAACAAACAACAACACTAACCCCCTAAACACAAACAACACTAACACCCTAACAACAAAAACTACTAAACTCCAACAAGAAACAACCTTAAACCCCTAACAACAAACACTAACCCCCTAACAACAACCAACCCTAAACCCCTAACAACAAACAACACTAACACCCTAACAACAAACAACCCTAAACCCCTAACAACAAACCATCCTAACCCCCTAACAACCAACAACGCACACCCCCTAACCACAAACAACACTAACACCCTAACCACAAACAACACTAACCCCGTAAGAACAAACAACACTAACCCCCTAACCACAAACAACACTAACACCCTAACAACAAAAACTACTAAACCCCAACAAGAAACAACCCTAAACCCCTAACAACAAACACTAACCCCCTAACTACAAACAACACCAAACCCCTAACAAGCAACTTACCTAACCCCGTAACAACAAACAACCCTAACCTCCTAACAACAAACAACGTTAAACCCCTAACAACAAACAACCCTAAACCCCTAACAACAAACAACACTAACGCCCTAACAACAAAAACCACTAAACCCCAACTAGAAACAACACTAAACCCCTAACAACAAACACTAACCCCCTAACAACAAACATCACTAAACCCCTAACAAGAAACTAACCTAACCCTGTAAAAACAAACAACCCTAACCTCCTAACAACAAACAACCCTAACCCCCTAACAAACAATAACACTAACCCCCTAACCACAAACAACACTAACACCCTAACAACAAAAACTACTAAACCCCAACAAGAAACAACCCTAAACCCCTAACAACAAACACTAACCCCCTAACAACAAACAACACTAAACCCCTAACAAGAAACTAACCTAACCCCGTAACAACAAACAACCCTAACCCCCTAACAACAAACAACCTTAAACCCCTAACAACAAACAACCCTAAACCCCTAACAAGAAACAACACTAACACCCTAACAACAAAAACCACTAAACCCCAACAAGAAACAACACTAAACCCCTAACAACAAACACTAACCTCCTAACAACAAACAACACTAAACCCCTAACAAGAAACTAACCTAACTCTTTAACAACAAACAACCCTAACCTCCTAACAACAAACAACCTTAACCCCCTAACAACAAACAACCCTAAACCCCTAACAACAAACAATCCTAACCCCCTAACAACCAACAACGCACACCCCCTAACCACAAACAACACTAACACTGTAACCACAAACAACACTAACCCCGTAAGAACAAACAACACTAACCCCCTAACAACAAACAACACTAACACCCTAACAACAAAAACTACTAAACCCCAACAAGAAACATTCCTAAACCCCTAACAACAAACACTAACCCCCTAACAACAAACAACACTAAACCCCTAACAAGAAACTAACCTAACCCCGTAACAACAAACAACCCTAACCTCCTAACAACAAACAACCTTAAACCCCTAACAACAAACAACCCTAAACCCCTATCAACAAACAACACTAACACCCTAACAACAAAAACCACTAAACCCCAACAAGAAACAACACTAAACCCCTAACAACAAACACTAACCCCCTAACAACAAACAACACTAAACCCCTAACAAGAAACTAACCTAACCCTGTAACAACAAACAACCCTAACCTCCTAACAACAAACAACCTTAACCCCCTAACAACAAACAACCCTAAACCCCTAACAACAAACAATCCTAACCCCCTAACAACCAATAACGCTCATCCTCTAACCACAAACAACACTAACACCCTAACCACAAACAACACTAACCCCGTAAGAACAAACAACACTAACCCCCTAACAACAAACAACACTAACACCCTAACAACAAAAACTACTAAACCCCAACAAGAAAAAACCCTAAACCCCTAACAACAACCACTAACCCCCTAACAACAAACAACACTAAACCCCTAACAAGAAACTAACATAACTCCGTAACAACAAACAACCCTAACCTCCTAACAACAAACAACCCTAAACCCCTAACAACAAACAACCCTAACCTTCTAACAACAAACAACCCTAACCCCCTAACAAACAACAACACTAACCCCCTAACCACAAACAACACTAACACCCTAACAACAAAAACTACTAAAAAACAACAAGAAACAACCCTAAAGCCCTAACAACAAACACTAACCCCCTAACAACAAACAACACTAAACCCCTAACAAGAAACTAACCTAACAATGTAACAACAAACAACCCTAACCTCCTAACAACAAACAACCTTAAACCCCTAACAACAAAAAACCCTAAACCCCTAACAACAAACAACACTAACACCCTAACAACAAAAACCACTAAACCCCAACAACAAACAACCCTAACCCCCTAACAAACAACAACACTAACCCCCTAACCACAAACAACACTAACACCCTAAGAAGAAAAACTACTAAACTCCAACAAGAAACAACCTTAAACCCCTAACAACAAACACTAACCCCCTAACAACAAACAACCTTAAACACCTAACAACAAACAACACTAACACCCTAACAATAAAAACCACTAAACCCCAACAAGAAACAACACTAAACCCGTAACAACAAACACTAACCCCCTAACAACAAACAACACTAAACCCCTAACAAGAAACTAACCTAACAATGTAACAACAAACAACCCTAACATCCTAACAACAAACATCCTTAACCCCCTAACAACAAACAACCCTAAACCCCTAACAACAAACAATCCTAACCCCCTAACAACCAACAACGCACACCCCCTAACCACAAACAACACTAACACCCTAACCACAAACAACACTAACCCCGTAAGAATAAACTACACTAACGCCCTAACAACAAACAAAACTAACACCCTAACAACAAAAACTACTAAACCCCAACAAGAAACAACCCTAAACCCCTAACAACAAACACTAACCCCCTAACAACAAACAACACTAAACCCCTAACAAGAAACTAACCTAACCCCGTAACAACAAACAACCCTAACCTCCTAACAACAAACAACCTTAAACCCCTAACAACAAACAACCCTAAACCCCTAACAACAAACAACACTAACACCCTAACAACAAAAACCACTAAACCCCAACAAGAAACAACACTAAACACCTAACAACAAACACTAACCCCCTAACAACAAACAACACTAAACCCCTAACAAGAAACTAACCTAACCCTGTAACAAACAACCCTAACCTCCTAACAAAAAACAACCTTAACCCCCTAACAAACAACAACACTAACCCCCTAACCACAAACAACACTAACACCCTAACAACAAAAACTACTAAACCCCAACAAGAAACAGCCCTAAACCCCTAACAACAAACACTAACCCCCTAACAACAAAAAACACTAAACCCCTAACAAGAAACTAACCTAACCCTGTAACAACAAACAACCCTAACCTCCTAACAACAAACAACCTTAACCCCCTAACAACAAACAACCCTAAACCCCTAACAACAAACCATCCTAACCCCCTAACAACCAACAACGCACACCCCCTAACCACAAACAACACTAACACCCTAACCACAAACAACACTAACCCCGTAAGAACAAACAACACTAACCCCCTAACAACAAACAACACTAACACCCTAACAACAAAAACTACTAAACCCCAACAAGAAACAACCCTAAACCCCTAACAACAAACACTAATCCCCTAACAACAAAAAACACTAAACCCCTAACAAGAAACTAACCTAACCCTGAAACAACAAACAACCCTAACCACCTAACAACAAACAACCCTAAACCCCTAACAACAAACAACCCTAACCTTCTAACAACAAACAACCCTAACCCCCTAACAAACAACAACACTAACCCCCTAAACACAAACAACACTAACACCCTAACAACAAAAACTACTAAACTCCAACAAGAAACAACCTTAAACCCCTAACAACAAACACTAACCCCCTAACAACAACCAACCCTAAACCCCTAACAACAAACAACACTAACACCCTAACAACAAACAACCCTAAACCCCTAACAACAAACCATCCTAACCCCCTAACAACCAACAACGCACACCCCCTAACCACAAACAACACTAATACCCTAACCACAAACAACACTAACCCCGTAAGAACAAACAACACTAACCCCCTAACCACAAACAACACTAACACCCTAACAACAAAAACCACTAAACCCCAACAACAAACAACCCTAACCCCCTAACAAACAACAACACTAACCCCCTAACCACAAACAACACTAACACCCTAACAAGAAAAACTACTAAACTCCAACAAGAAACAACCTTAAACCCCTAACAACAAACACTAACCCCCTAACAACAAACAACCTTAAACACCTAACAACAAACAACACTAACACCCTAACAACAAAAACCACTAAACCCCAACAAGAAACAACACTAAACCCGTAACAACAAACACTAACCCCCTAACAACAAACAACACTAAACCCCTAACAAGAAACTAACCTAACAATGTAACAACAAACAACCCTAACATCCTAACAACAAACATCCTTAACCCCCTAACAACAAACAACCCTAAACCCCTAACAACAAACAATCCTAACCCCATAACAACCAACAACGCACACCCCCTAACCACAAACAACACTAACACCCTAACCACAAACAACACTAACCCCGTAAGAACAAACTACACTAACGCCCTAACAACAAACAAAACTAACACCCTAACAACAAAAACTACTAAACCCCAACAAGAAACAACCCTAAACCCCTAACAACAAACACTAACCCCCTAACAACAAACAACACTAAACCCCTAACAAGAAACTAACCTAACCCCGTAACAACAAACAACCCTAACCTCCTAACAACAAACAACCTTAAACCCCTAACAACAAACAACCCTAAACCCCTAACAAAAAACAACACTAACACCCTAACAACAAAAACCACTAAACCCCAACAAGAAACAACACTAAACCCCTAACAACAAACACTAACCCCCTAACAACAAACAACACTAAACCCCTAACAAGAAACTAACCTAACCCTGTAACAACAAACAACCCTAACCTCCTAACAAAAAACAACCTTAACCCCCTAACAAACAACAACACTAACCCCCTAAACACAAACAACACTAACACCCTAACAACAAAAACTACTAAACCCCAATAAGAAACAGCCCTAAACCCCTAACAACAAACACTAACCCCCTAACAACAAAAAACACTAAACCCCTAACAAGAAACTAACCTAACCCTGTAACAACAAACAACCCTAACCTCCTAACAACAAACAACCTTAACCCCCTAACAACAAACAACCCTAAACCCCTAACAACAAACCATCCTAACCCCCTAACAACCAACAACGCACACCCCCTAACCACAAACAACACTAACACCCTAACCACAAACAACACTAACCCCGTAAGAACAAACACCACTAACCCCCTAACAACAAACAACACTAACACCCTAACAACAAAAACTACTAAACCCCAACAAGAAACAACCCTAAACCCCTAACAACAAACACTGACCCCCTAACAACAAAAAACACTAAACCCCTAACAAGAAACTAACCTAACCCTGAAACAACAAACAACCCTAACCACCTAACAACAAACAACCCTAAACCCCTAACAACAAACAACCCTAACCTTCTAACAACAAACAACCCTAACCCCCTAACAAACAACAACACTAACCCCCTAAACACAAACAACACTAACACCCTAACAACAAAAACTACTAAACTCCAACAAGAAACAACCTTAAACCCCTAACAACAAACACTAACCCCCTAACAACAACCAACCCTAAACCCCTAACAACAAACAACACTAACACCCTAACAACAAACAACCCTAAACCCCTAACAACAAACCATCCTAACCCCCTAACAACCAACAACGCACACCCCCTAACCACAAACAACACTAACACCCTAACCACAAACAACACTAACCCCGTAAGAACAAACAACACTAACCCCCTAACCACAAACAACACTAACACCCTAACAACAAAAACCACTAAACCCCAACAACAAACAACCCTAAACCCCTAACAAACAACAACACTAACCCCCTAACCACAAACAACACTAACACCCTAACAAGAAAAACTACTAAACTCCAACAAGAAACAACCTTAAACCCCTAACAACAAACACTAACCCCCTAACAACAAACAACCTTAAACACCTAACAACAAAGAACACTAACACCCTAACAAGAAAAACCACTAAACCCCAACAAGAAACAACACTAAACCCGTAACAACAAACACTAACCCCCTAACAACAAACAACACTAAACCCCTAACAAGAAACTAACCTAACAATGTAACAACAAACAACCCTAACATCCTAACAACAAACATCCTTAACCCCCTAACAACAAACAACCCTAAACCCCTAACAACAAACAATCCTAACCCCCTAACAACCAACAACGCACACCCCCTAACCACAAACAACACTAACACCCTAACCACAAACAACACTAACCCCGTAAGAACAAACTACACTAACGCCCTAACAACAAACAAAACTAACACCCTAACAACAAAAACTACTAAACCCCAACAAGAAACAACCCTAAACCCCTAACAACAAACACTAACCCCCTAACAACAAACAACACTAAACCCCTAACAAGAAACTAACCTAACCCCGTAACAACAAACAACCCTAACCTCCTAACAACAAACAACCTTAAACCCCTAACAACAAACAACCCTAAACCCCTAACAAAAAACAACACTAACACCCTAACAACAAAAACCACTAAACCCCAACAAGAAACAACACTAAACCCCTAACAACAAACACTAACCCCCTAACAACAAACAACACTAAACCCCTAACAAGAAACTAACCTAACCCTGTAACAACAAACAACCCTAACCTCCTAACAAAAAACAACCTTAACCCCCTAACAAACAACAACACTAACCCCCTAAACACAAACAACACTAACACCCTAACAACAAAAACTACTAAACCCCAATAAGAAACAGCCCTAAACCCCTAACAACAAACACTAACCCCCTAACAACAAAAAACACTAAACCCCTAACAAGAAACTAACCTAACCCTGTAACAACAAACAACCCTAACCTCCTAACAACAAACAACCTTAACCCCCTAACAACAAACAACCCTAAACCCCTAACAACAAACCATCCTAACCCCCTAACAACCAACAACGCACACCCCCTAACCACAAACAACACTAACACCCTAACCACAAACAACACTAACCCCGTAAGAACAAACAACACTAACCCCCTAACAACAAACAACACTAACACCCTAACAACAAAAACTACTAAACCCCAACAAGAAACAACCCTAAACCCCTAACAACAAACACTGACCCCCTAACAACAAAAAACACTAAACCCCTAACAAGAAACTAACCTAACCCTGAAACAACAAACAACCCTAACCACCTAACAACAAACAACCCTAAACCCCTAACAACAAACAACCCTAACCTTCTAACAACAAACAACCCTAACCCCCTAACAAACAACAACACTAACCCCCTAAACACAAACAACACTAACACCCTAACAACAAAAACTACTAAACTCCAACAAGAAACAACCTTAAACCCCTAACAACAAACACTAACCCCCTAACAACAACCAACCCTAAACCCCTAACAACAAACAACACTAACACCCTAACAACAAACAACCCTAAACCCCTAACAACAAACCATCCTAACCCCCTAACAACCAACAACGCACACCCCCTAACCACAAACAACACTAACACCCTAACCACAAACAACACTAACCCCGTAAGAACAAACAACACTAACCCCCTAACCACAAACAACACTAACACCCTAACAACAAAAACCACTAAACCCCAACAACAAACAACCCTAAACCCCTAACAAACAACAACACTAACCCCCTAACCACAAACAACACTAACACCCTAACAAGAAAAACTACTAAACTCCAACAAGAAACAACCTTAAACCCCTAACAACAAACACTAACCCCCTAACAACAAACAACCTTAAACACCTAACAACAAAGAACACTAACACCCTAACAAGAAAAACCACTAAACCCCAACAAGAAACAACACTAAACCCGTAACAACAAACACTAACCCCCTAACAACAAACAACACTAAACCCCTAACAAGAAACTAACCTAACAATGTAACAACAAACAACCCTAACATCCTAACAACAAACATCCTTAACCCCCTAACAACAAACAACCCTAAACCCCTAACAACAAACAATCCTAACCCCCTAACAACCAACAACGCACACCCCCTAACCACAAACAACACTAACACCCTAACCACAAACAACACTAACCCCGTAAGAACAAACTACACTAACGCCCTAACAACAAACAAAACTAACACCCTAACAACAAAAACTACTAAACCCCAACAAGAAACAACCCTAAACCCCTAACAACAAACACTAACCCCCTAACAACAAACAACACTAAACCCCTAACAAGAAACTAACCTAACCCTGTAACAACAAACAACCCTAACCTCCTAACAAAAAACAACCTTAACCCCCTAACAAACAACAACACTAACCCCCTAACCAAAAACAACACTAACACCCTAACAACAAAAACTACTAAACCCCAACAAGAAACAGCCCTAAACCCCTAACAACAAACACTAACCCCCTAACAACAAAAAACACTAAACCCCTAACAAGAAACTAACCTAACCCTGTAACAACAAAAAACCCTAACCTCCTAACAACAAACAACCTTAACCCCCTAACAACAAATAACCCTAAACCCCTAACAACAAACCATCCTAACCCCCTAACAACCAACAACGCACACCCCCTAACCACAAACAACACTAACACCCTAACCACAAACAACACTAACCCCGTAAGAACAAACAACACTAACCCCCTAACAACAAACAACACTAACACCCTAACAACAAAAACTACTAAACCCCAACAAGAAACAACCCTAAACCCCTAACAACAAACACTAACCCCCTAACAACAAACAACACAAAAAACCTAACAAGAAACTAACCTAACCCTGAAACAACAAACAACCCTAACCACCTAACAACAAACAACCCTAAACCCCTAACAACAAACAACCCTAACCTTCTAACAACAAACAACCCTAACCCCCTAACAAACAACAACACTAACCCCCTAAACACAAACAACACTAACACCCTAACAACAAAAACTACTAAACTCCAACAAGAAACAACCTTAAACCCCTAACAACAAACACTAACCCCCTAACAACAACCAACCCTAAACCCCTAACAACAAACAACACTAACACCCTAACAACAAACAACCCTAAACCCCTAACAACAAACCATCCTAACCCCCTAACAACCAACAACGCACACCCCCTAACCACAAACAACACTAACACCCTAACCACAAACAACACTAACCCCGTAAGAACAAACAACACTAACCCCCTAACCACAAACAACACTAACACCCTAACAACAAAAACTACTAAACCCCAACAAGAAACAACCCTAAACCCCTAACAACAAACACTAACCCCCTAACTACAAACAACACTAAACCCCTAACAAGAAACTAACCTAACCCCGTAACAACAAACAACCCTAACCTCCTAACAACAAACAACCTTAAACCCCTAACAACAAACAACCCTAAACCCCTAACAACAAACAACACTAACACACTAACAACAAAAAACACTAAACCCCAACAAGAAACAACACTAAACCCCTAACAACAAACACTAACCCCCTAACAACAAACAACACTAAACCCCTAACAAGAAACTAACCTAACCCTGTAACAACAAACACCCCTAACCTCCTAACAACAAATAACCCTAACCCCCTAACAAACAACAACACTAACCCCCTAACCACAAACAACACTAACACCCTAACAACAAAAACTACTAAACCCGAAGAAGAAACAACCCTAAACCGCTAACAACAAACACTAATCCCCTAACAGCAAACAACAGTAAACCCCAACAAGAAACTAACCTAACCCCCTAACAACCAACAACGCACACCCCCTAACCACAATCAACACTAACACCCTAACCACAAACAACACTAACCCCGTAAGAACAAACTCCACTAACCCCCTAACAACAAACAACACTAACACCCTAACAACAAAAACTACTAAACCCAACAAGAAACAACCCTAAACCCCAAACAACAAACACTAACCCCCTAACAACAAACAACACTAAACCCCTAACAAGAACTTACCTAACCCCGTAACAACAAACAACCCTAACCTCCTAACAACAAACAACCTTAAACCCCTAACAACAAACAACCCTAAACTCCTAACAACAAACAACACTAACACACTAAGAACAAAAACCACTAAACCCCAACAAGAAACAACACTAAACCCCTAACAACAAACACTAACCCCCTAACAACAAACATAACTAAACCCCTAACAAGAAACTAACCTAACCCTGTAAAAACAAACAAACCTAACCTCCTAACAACAAACAACCCTAACCCCCTAACAAACAACAACACTAACCCCCTAACCACAAACAACACTAACACCCTAACAACAAAAACTACTAAACCCCAACAAGAAACAACCCTAAACCCCTAACAACAAACACTAATCCCCTAACAACAAACAACACTAAACCCCTAACAAGAAACTAACCTAACAATGTAACAACAAACAACCCTAACATCCTAACAACAAACATCCTTAACCCCCTAACAACAAACAACCCTAAACCCCTAACAACAAACAATCCTAACCCCCTAACAACCAACAACGCACACCCCCTAACCACAAACAACACTAACACCCTAACCACAAACAACACTAACCCCGTAAGAACAAACTACACTAACGCCCTAACAACAAACAAAACTAACACCCTAACAACAAAAACTACTAAACCCCAACAAGAAACAACCCTAAACCCCTAACAACAAACACTAACCCCCTAACAACAAACAACACTAAACCCCTAACAAGAAACTAACCTAACCCCGTAACAACAAACAACCCTAACCTCCTAACAACAAACAACCTTAAACCCCTAACAACAAACAACCCTAAACCTCTAACAACAAACAACACTAACACCCTAACAACAAAAACCACTAAACCCCAACAAGAAACAACACTAAACCCCTAACAACAAACACTAACCCCCTAACAACAAACAACACTAAACCCCTAACAAGAAACTAACCTAACCCTGTAACAACAAACAACCCTAACCTCCTAACAAAAAACAACTTTATCCCCCTAACAAACAACAACACTAACACCCTAACCACAAACAACACTAACACCCTAACAACAAAAACTACTAAACCCCAACAAGAAACAGCCCTAAACCCCTAACAACAAACACTAACCCCCTAACAACAAAAAACACTAAACCCCTAACAAGAAACTAACCTAACCCCGTAACAACAAACAACCCTAACCCCCTAACAACAAACAATCTTAAACCCCTAACAACAAACAACACTAAACCACTAACAACAAAGAACACTAACACCCTAACAACAAAAACCACTAAACCCCAACAAGAAACAACACTAAACCCCTAACAACAAACACTAACCCCCTAACAACAAACAACACTAAACCCCTAACAAGAAACTAACCTAACCCTGTAACAAACAACCCTAACCTCCTAACAAAAAACAACCTTAACCCCCTAACAAACAACAACACTAACCCCCTAACCACAAACAACACTAACACCCTAACAACAAAAACTACTAAACCCCAACAAGAAACAGCCCTAAACCCCTAACAACAAACACTAACCCCCTAACAACAAAAAACACTAAACCCCTAACAAGAAACTAACCTAACCCTGTAACAACAAACAACCCTAACCTCCTAACAACAAACAACCTTAACCCCCAAACAACAAACAACCCTAAACCCCTAACAACAAACCATCCTAACCCCCTAACAACCAACAACGCACACCCCCTAACCACAAACAACACTAACACCCTAACCACAAACAACACTAACCCCGTAAGAACAAACAACACTAACCCCCTAACAACAAACAACACTAACACCCTAACAACAAAAACTACTAAACCCCAACAAGAAACAACCCTAAACCCCTAACAACAAACACTAACCCCCTAACAACAAAAAACACTAAACCCCTAACAAGAAACTAACCTAACCCTGAAACAACAAACAACCCTAACCACCTAACAACAAACAACCCTAAACCCCTAACAACAAACAACCCTAACCTTCTAACAACAAACAACCCTAACCCCCTAACAAACAACAACACTAACCCCCTAAACACAAACAACACTAACACCCTAACAACAAAAACTACTAAACTCCAACAAGAAACAACCTTAAACCCCTAACAACAAACACTAACCCCCTAACAACAACCAACCCTAAACCCCTAACAACAAACAACACTAACACCCTAACAACAAACAACCCTAAACCCCTAACAACAAACCATCCTAACCCCCTAACAACCAACAACGCACACCCCCTAACCACAAACAACACTAATACCCTAACCACAAACAACACTAACCCCGTAAGAACAAACAACACTAACCCCCCAACCACAAACAACACTAACACCCTAACAACAAAAACCACTAAACCCCAACAACAAACAACCCTAACCCCCTAACAAACAACAACACTAACCCCCTAACCACAAACAACACTAACACCCTAACAAGAAAAACCACTAAACTCCAACAAGAAACAACCTTAAACCCCTAACAACAAACACTAACCCCCTAACAACAAACAACCTTAAACACCTAACAACAAACAACACTAACACCCTAACAATAAAAACCACTAAACCCCAACAAGAAACAACACTAAACCCGTAACAACAAACACTAACCCCCTAACAACAAACAACACTAAACCCCTAACAAGAAACTAACCTAACAATGTGACAACAAACAACCCTAACATCCTAACAACAAACATCCTTAACCCCCTAACAACAAACAACCCTAAACCCCTAACAACAAACAATCCTAACCCCCTAACAACCAACAACGCACACCCCCTAACCACAAACAACACTAACACCCTAACCACAAACAACACTAACCCCGTAAGAACAAACTACACTAACGCGATAACAACAAACAAAACTAACACCCTAACAACAAAAACTACTAAACCCCAACAAGAAACAACCCTAAACCCCTAACAACAAACACTAACCCCCTAACAACAAACAACACTAAACCCCTAACAAGAAACTAACCTAACCCCGTAACAACAAACAACCCTAACCTCCTAACAACAAACAACCTTAAACCCCTAACAACAAACAACCCTAAACCCCTAACAACAAACAACACTAACACCCTAACAACAAAAACCACTAAACCCCAACAAGAAACAACACTAAACCCCTAACAACAAACACTAACCCCCTAAAAACAAACAACACTAAACCCCTAACAAGAAACTAACCTAACCCTGTAACAACAAACAACCCTAACCTCCTAATAAAAAACAACCTTAACCCCCTAACAAACAACAACACTAACACCCTAACCACAAACAACACTAACACCCTAACAACAAAAACTACTAAACCCCAATAAGAAACAGCCCTAAACTCCTAACAACAAACACTAACCCCCTAACAACAAAAAACACTAAACCCCTAACAAGAAACTAACCTAACCCTGTAACAACAAACAACCATAACCTCCTAACAACAAACAACCTTAACCCCCTAACAACAAACAACTCTAAACCCCTAACAAGAAACCATCCTAACCCCCTAACAACCAACAACGCACACCCCCTAACCACAAACAACACTAACACCCTAAACACAAACAACACTAACCCCGTAAGAACGAACAACACTAACCCCCTAACAACAAACAACACTAACACCCTAACAACAAAAACTACTAAACCCCAACAAGAAACAACCCTAAACCCCTAACAACAAACACTAACCTCCTAACAACAAAAAACACTAAACCCCTAACAAGAAACTAACCTAACCCTGAAACAACAAACAACCCTAACCACCTAACAACAAACAACCCTAAACCCCTAACAACAAACAACCCTAACCTTCTAACAACAAACAACCCTAACCCCCTAACAAACAACAACACTAACCCCCTAAACACAAACAACACTAACACCCTAACAACAAAAACTACTAAACTCCAACAAGAAACAACCTTAAACCCCTAACAACAAACACTAACCCCCTAACAACAACCAACCCTAAACCCCTAACAACAAACAACACTAACACCCTAACAACAAACAACCCTAAACCGCTAACAACAAACCATCCTAACCCCCTAACAACCAACAACGCACACCCCCTAACCACAAACAACACTAACACCCTAACCACAAACAACACTAACCCCGTAAGAACAAACAACACTAACCCCCTAACCACAAACAACACTAACACCCTAACAACAAAAGCCACTAAACCCCAACAACAAACAACCCTAACCCCCTAACAAACAACAACACTAACCCCCTAACCACAAACAACACTAACACCCTAACAAGAAAAACTACTAAACTCCAACAAGAAACAACCTTAAACCTCTAACAACAAACACTAACCCCCTAACAACAAACAACCTTAAACACCTAACAACAAACAACACTAACACCCTAACAACAAAAACCACTAAACCCCAACAAGAAACAACACTAAACCCGTAACAACAAACACTAACCCCCTAACAACAAACAACACTAAACCCCTAACAAGAAACTAACCTAACAATGTAACAACAAACAACCCTAACATCCTAACAACAAACATCCTTAACCCCCTAACAACAAACAACCCTAAACCCCTAACAACAAACAATCCTAACCCCCTAACAACCAACAACGCACACCCCCTAACCACAAACAACACTAACACCCTAACCACAAACAACACTAACCCCGTAAGAACAAACTTCACTAACGCCCTAACAACAAACAAAACTAACACCCTAACAACAAAAACTACTAAACCCCAACAAGAAACAACCCTAAACCCCTAACAACAAACACTAACCCCCTAACAACAAACAACACTAAACCCCTAACAAGAAACTAACCTAACCCCGTAACAACAAACAACCCTAACCTCCTAACAACAAACAACCTTAAACCCCTAACAACAAACAACCCTAAACCCCTAACAACAAACAACACTAACACCCTAACAACAAAAACCACTAAACCCCAACAAGAAACAACACTAAACCCCTAACAACAAACACTAACCCCCTAACAACAAACAACACTAAACCCCTAACAAGAAACTAACCTAACCCTGTAACAACAAACAACCCTAACCTCCTAACAAAAAACAACCTTAACCCCCTAACAAACAACAACACTAACCCCCTAACCACAAACAACACTAACACCCTAACAACAAAACTACTAAACCCCAACAAGAAACAGCCCTAAACCCCTAACAACAAACACTAACCCCCTAACAACAAAAAACACTAAACCCCTAACAAGAAACTAACCTAACCCTGTAACAACAAACAACCCTAACCTCCTAACAACAAACAACCTTAACCCCCTAACAACAAACAACCCTAAACCCCTAACAACAAACCATCCTAACCCCCTAACAACCAACAACGCACACCCCCTAACCACAAACAACACTAACACCCTAACCACAAACAACACTAACCCCGTAAGAACAAACAACACTAAACCCCTAACAACAAACAACACTAACACCCTAACAACAAAAACTACTAAACCCCAACAAGAAACAACCCTAAACCCCTAACAACAAACACTAACCCCCTAACAACAAAAAACACTAAACCCCTAACAAGAAACTAACCTAACCCTGAAACAACAAACAACCCTAACCACCTAACAACAAACAACCCTAAACCCCTAACAACAAACAACCCTAACCTTCTAACAACAAACAACCCTAACCCCCTAACAAACAACAACACTAACCCCCTAAACACAAACAACACTAACACCCTAACAACAAAAACTACTAAACTCCAACAAGAAACAACCTTAAACCCCTAACAACAAACACTAACCCCCTAACAACAAAAAACCCTAAACCCCTAACAACAAACAACACTAACACCCTAAGAACAAACAACCTTAAACCCCTAACAACAAACCATCCTAACCCCCTAACAACCAACAACGCACACCCCCTAACCACAAACAACACTAACACCCTAACCACAAACAACACTAACCCCGTAAGAACAAACAACACTAACCCCCTAACCACAAACAACACTAACACCCTAACAACAAAAACTACTAAACCCCAACAAGAAACAACCCTAAACCCCTAACAACAAACACTAACCCCCTAACTACAAACAACACTAAACCCCTAACAAGAAACTAACCTAACCCCGTAACAACAAACAACCCTAACCTCCTAACAACAAACAACCTTAAACCCCTAACAGCAAACAACCCTAAACCCCTAACAACAAACAACACTAACACACTAACAACAAAAAACACTAAACCCCAACAAGAAACAACACTAAACCCCTAACAACAAACACTAACCCCCTAACAACAAACAACACTAAACCCCTAACAAGAAACTAACCTAACCCTGTAACAACAAACAACCCTAACCTCCTAACAACAAATAACCCTAACCCCCTAACAAACAACAACACTAACCCCCTAACCACAAACAACACTAACACCCTAACAACAAAAACTACTAAACCCGAAGAAGAAACAACCCTAAACCGCTAACAACAAACACTAACCCCCTAACAGCAAACAACAGTAAACCCCAACAAGAAACTAACCTAACCCCCTAACAACCAACAACGCACACCCCCTAACCACAAACAACACTAACACCCTAACCACAAACAACACTAACCCCGTAAGAACAAACTCCACTAACCCCCTAACAACAAACAACACTAACACCCTAACAACAAAAACTACTAAACCCAACAAGAAACAACCCTAAACCCCAAACAACAAACACTAACCCCCTAACAACAAACAACACTAAACCCCTAACAAGAAACTTACCTAACCCAGTAACAACAAACAACCCTAACCTCCTAACAACAAACAACCTTAAACCCCTAACAACAAACAACCCTAAACCCCTAACAACAAACAACACTAACACCCTAAGAACAAAAACCACTAAACGCCAACAAGAAACAACACTAAACCCCTAACAACAAACACTAACCCCCTAACAACAAACATAACTAAACCCCTAACAAGAAACTAACGTAACCCTGTAAAAACAAACAAACCTAACCTCCTAACAACAAACAACCCTAACCCCCTATCAAACAACAACACTAACCCCCTAACCACAAACAACACTAACACCCTAACAACAAAAACTACTAAACCCCAACAAGAAACAACCCTAAACCCCTAACAACAAACACTAATCCCCTAACAACAAACAACACTAAACCCCTAACAAGAAACTAACCTAACAATGTAACAACAAACAACCCTAACATCCTAACAACAAACATCCTTAACCCCCTAACAACAAACAACCCTAAACCCCTAACAACAAACAATCCTAACCCCCTAACAACCAACAACGCACACCCCCTAACCACAAACAACACTAACACCCTAACCACAAACAACACTAACCCCGTAAGAACAAACTACACTAACGCCCTAACAACAAACAAAACTAACACCCTAACAACAAAAACTACTAAACCCCAACAAGAAACAACCCTAAACCCCTAACAACAAACACTAACCCCCTAACAACAAACAACACTAAACCCCTAACAAGAAACTAACCTAACCCCGTAACAACAAACAACCCTAACCTCCTAACAACAAACAACCTTAAACCCCTAACAACAAACAACCCTAAACCTCTAACAACAAACAACACTAACACCCTAACAACAAAAACCACTAAACCCCAACAAGAAACACTAAACCCCTAACAACAAACACTAACCCCCTAACAAAAAACAACACTAAACCCCTAACAAGAAACTAACCTAACCCTGTAACAACAAACAACCCTAACCTCCTAACAAAAAACAACCTTATCCCCCTAACAAACAACAACACTAACACCCTAACCACAAACAACACTAACACCCTAACAACAAAAACTACTAAACCCCAACAAGAAACAGCCCTAAACCCCTAACAACAAACACTAACCCCCTAACAACAAAAAACACTAAACCCCTAACAAGAAACTAACCTAACCCCGTAACAACAAACAACCCTAACCTCCTAACAACAAACAATCTTAAACCCCTAACAACAAACAACACTAAACCACTAACAACAAAGAACACTAACACCCTAACAACAAAAACCACTAAACCCCAACAAGAAACAACACTAAACCCCTAACAACAAACACTAACCCCCTAACAACAAACAACACTAAACCCCTAACAAGAAACTAACCTAACCCTGTAACAACAAAGATCCCTAACCTCCTAACAACAAACAACATTAACCCCCTAACAACAAACAACCCTAAACCCCTAACAACAACCAATCCTAACCCCCTAACAACCAACAACGCACACCCCGTAACCACAAACAACACTAACACCCTAACCACAAACAACACTAACCCCGTAAGAACAAAAAACACTAACCCCCTAACCACAAACAACACTAACACCCTAACCACAAACAACACTAACCCCGTAAGAACAAACAACACTAACCCCATAACAACAAACAACACTAACACCCTAACAACAAAAACTACTAAACCCCAACAAGAAACAACCCTAAACCCCTAACAACAAACACTAACCCCCTAACAACAAACAACACTAATCCCCTAACAAGAAACTAACCTAACCCCGTAACAACAAACAACCCTAACCTCCTAACAACAAACAACCTTAAACCCCTAACAACAAACAACCCTAAACCCCTAACAACAAACAACACTAACACCCTAACAACAAAAAACACTAAACCCCAACAAGAAACAACACTAAACCCATAACAACAAACACTAACCCCCTAACAACAAACAACACTAAACCCCTAACAAGAAACTAACCTAACCCTGTAACAACAAACAACCCTAACCTCCTAACAACAAATAACCCTAACCCCCTAACAAACAACAACACTAACCCCCTAACCACAAACAACACTAACACCCTAACAAAAACTACTAAACCCCAACAAGAAACAACCCTAAACCCCTAACAACAAACACTAACCCCCTAACAGCAAACAACACTAAACCCCTAACAAGAAACTAACGTAACCCCCTAACAACCAACAACGCACACCCCTAACCACAAACAACACTAACACCCTAACCACAAACAACACTAACCCCGTAAGAACAAACTACACTAACACCCTAACAACAAAAACCACTAAACCCCTAACAAGAAACTAACATAACTCCGTAACAACAAACAACCCTAACCTCCTAACAACAAACAACCCTAAACCCCTAACAACAAACAACCATAACCTTCTAACAACAAACAACCCTAACCCCCTAACAAACAACAACACTAACCCCCTAACCACAAACAACACTAACACCCTAACCACAAAAACACTAACCCCGTAAGAACAAACAACACTAACCCCCTAACAAAAAACAACCTTAAACCCCTAGCAACAAACAACACTAAACCCCTAACAACAAACAACACTAACACCCTAACAACAAAAACCACTAAACCCCAACAAGAAACAACACTAAACCCCTAACAACAAACACTAACCCTCTAACAACAAACAACACTAAACCCCTAACAAGAAACTAACCTAACCCTGTAACAACAAACAACCCTAACCTCCTAACAACAAACAACCTTAAACCCCTAACAACAAAGAACCCTAAACCCCTAACAACAAACAGCACTAACACCCTAACAACAAAAACCACTAAACCCCAACAAGAAACAACACTAAACCCCTAACAACAAACACTAACCCCCTAACAGCAAACAACACTAAACCCCTAACAAGAAACTAACCTAACCCTGTAACAACAAACAGCCCTAACCTCCTAACAACAAACAAAATTAACCCCCTAACAACAAACAACTCTAAACCCCTAACAACAAACAATCCTAACCCCCTAACAACCAACAACGCTCACCCCCTAACCACAAACAACACTAAAACCCTAACCACAAACAACACTAACTCCGTAAGCACAAACAACACTAACCCCCTAACAACAAACAACACTAACACCCTAACAACAAAAACTACTAAACCCCAACAAGAAACAACCCTAAACCCCTAACAACAAACACTAACCCCCTAACAACAAACAACACTAAACCCCTAACAAGAAACTAACCTAACCCCCTAACAACAAACAACCCTAACCTCCTAACAACAAACAACCTTAAACCCCTAACAACAAACAACCCTAAACCCCTAACAACAAACAACACTAACACCCTAACAAAAAAAAACTCTAAACCCCAACAAGAAACAACACTAAACCCCTAACAACAAACACTAGCCCCCTAACAACAAACAAAACTAAACCCCTAACAAGAAACTAACCTAACCCCGTAACAACAAACAACCCTAACCTCCTAACAACAAACAACCTTAACCCGCTAAGAACAAACAACCCTAAACCCCTAACAACAAACAATCCTAACCCCCTAACAACCAACAACGCACACCTCCTAACCACAAACAACACTAACACCCTAACCACAAACAACACTAACCCCGTAAGAACAAAGAACACTAACCCCCTAACAACAAACAACACTAACACCCTAACAACAAAAACCACTAAACCCAACAAGAAACAACCCTAAACCCCTAACAACAAACACTAACCCCCTAACAACAAACAACTCTAAACCCCTAACAAGAAACTAACCTAACCCTGTAACAACAAACAACCCTAACCTCCTAACAACCAACCACCTTAACCCCCTAACAACAAACAACCCTAAACCCCTAACAACAAAAAATCCTAACCCCCTAACAACCAACAACGCACTCCCCCTAACCACAAACAACACTAACACCCTAACCACAAACAACACAAACCCCGTAAGAACAAACTACACTAACGCCCTAACAACAAACAACACTAACACCCTAACAACAAAAACTACTAAACCCCAACAAGAAACAATCCTAAACCCCTAACAACAAACACTAACCCCCTAACAACAAACAACACTAAACCCCTAACAAGAAACTAACCTAACCCCGTAACAACAAACAACCCTAACCTCCTAACAACAAACAACCTGAAACCCCTAACAACAAACAATCCTAACCCTCTAACAACCAACAACGCTCACCCCCTAACCACAAACAACACTAACACCCTAACCACAAACAACACTAACCCCATAAGAACAAACAACACTAACCCCCTAACAACAAACAACACTAACACCCTAACAACGAAAACTACTAAACCCCAACAAGAAACAACCCTAAACCTCTAACAACAAACACTAACCCCCTAACAACAAACAACACTAAACCGCTAACAAGAAACTAACCTAACCCCCTAACAACAAACAACCCTAACCTCCTAACAACAACCTTAAACCCCTAACAACAAACAACCCTAAACCCCTAACAACAAACAACACTAACACCCTAACAACAAAAACCACTAAACCCCAACAAGAAACAACACTAAACCCCTAACAACAAACAACACTAAACCCCTAACAAGAAACTAACCTAACCCTGTAACAACAAACAGCCCTAACCTCCTAACAACAAGCAACCTTAACCCCCTAACAACAAACAACACTAAACCCCTAACAACAAACAATCCTAACCCCCTAACAACCAAAAACTCTCACCCCCTAACCACAAACAACACTAACACCCTAACCACAAACAACACTAACCCCGTAAGAACAAACTACACTAACCCCCTAACCACAAACAACACTAACACCCTAAAAACAAAAACTACTAAACCCCAACAAGAAACAACCTTAAACCCCTAACAACAAACACTAACCCCCTAACAGCCAACAACACTAAACCCCTAACAAGAAATTAACCTAACCCCGTAACAACAAACAACCCTAACCTCCTAACAACAAACAACCTTAAACCCCTAACAACAAACAACCCTAAACCCCTAACAACAAACAACACTAACACCCTAACAACAAAAACCACTAAACCCCAACAAGAAACAACACTAAACCCCTAACAACAAACACTAACCCCCTAACAACAAACAACACTAAACCCCTAACAAGAAACTAACCTAACCCTGTAACAACAAACAACCCTAACCTCCTAACAAAAAACAACCTTAACCCCCTAACAAACAACAACACTAACCCCCTAACCACAAACAACACTAACACCCTAACAACAAAAACTACTAAACCCCAACAAGAAACAGCCCTAAACCCCTAACAACAAACACTAACCCCCTAACAACAAACAACACTAAACCCCTAACAAGAAACTAACCTAACCCCGTAACAAACAACCCTAACCTCCTAACAACAAACAACCTTAAACCCCTAACAACAAACAACCCTAAACCCCTAACAACAAACAACACTAACACCCTAACAACAAAAACCACTAAACCCCAACAAGAAACAACACTAAACCCCTAACAACAAACACTAACCCCCTAACAACAAACAGCACTAAACCCCTAACAACAAACTAACCTAACCCTGTAACAACAAAGATCCCTAACCTCCTAACAACAAACAACCTTAACCCCCTAACAACAAACAACTCTAAACCCCTAACAACAAACCATCGTAACCCCCTAACAACCAACAACGCACACCCCCTAACCACAAACAACACTAACACCCCACCACAAACAACACTAACCCCGTAAGAACAAACAACACTAACCCCCTAACAACAAACAACACTAACACCCTAACAACAAAAACTACTAAACCCCAACAAGAAACAACCCTAAACCCCTAACAACAAACACTAACCCCCTAACAACAAACAACACTAAACCCCTAACAAACAACAACACTAACCCCCTAACCACAAACAACACTAACACCCTAACAACATAAACTACTAAACCCCAACAAGAAACAATCCTAAACCCCTAACAACAAACACTAACTCCCTAACAGCAAACAACACTAAACCCCTAACAAGAAACTAACCTAACCCCGTAACAACAAACAACCCTAACCTCCTAACAAGAAACAACCTTAAACCCCTAACAACAAACAACCGTAAACCCCTAACAACAAACAACACTAACACCCTAACAGCAAAAAACACTAAACCCCAACAGGAAACAACACTAAACCCCTAACAACAAACACTAACCCCCTAACAACAAACAACACTAAACCCCTAACAAGAAACTAACCTAACCCTGTAACAACAAACAGCCCTAACCTCCTAACAACAATCCACCTTAACCCCCTAACAACAAACAACCCTAAACCCCTAACAACAAACAATCCTAACCCCTTCACAACCAACAACTCTCACCCCCTAAGCACAAACAACACTAACACCCTAACCACAAGCAACACTAACCCCGTAAGAACAAACAACACGAACCCCCTAACCACAAACAACACTAGCACCCTAACAACAAAAACTACTATACCCCAACAAGAAACAACCCTAAACCCGTAACAACAAACACTATCCCCCTAACAACAAAAAACACTAAACCCCTAACAAGAAACTAACCTAACCCTGAAACAACAAACAACCCTAACCTCCTAACAACAAACAACCTTAAACCCCTAACAACAAAGAACACTAACACCCTAACAACAAACAACCCTAACACCCTAACAACAAACAACACTAGCCCAAAAACAACAAACAACCCTAACCCCTAAAAACCAAAAACACTAACGCACTAACAGCAAACTAAACTAACCAACTAACAACAAACAACCCTCACACCCTAACAACAAACAACACTAACCCCCTAACAACAAACAACCCTAACCCCTAACATCAAACAACACTAACCCAGTAACAACAAACAACCCTAACCCCCTAACAACAAACATTCCTATCCCCCTAACAACCAACAACACTAACCCCCTAACCACAAACAACACTAACACCCTAACAACAAAAACCACTAAACCCCAACAAGAAACAACCCTAAACCCCTAACAACAAACAACACTAACCCCCTAACTACACACAACCCTAACCAAACAACAAACAACCCTAACCCACCAACAACAAACAACACTAACCCCCTAACAAGAACCAACCCTAACCCCGTAACAACAAAAAACCCTAACCTCTAACAACAAACAACCCTAAACCCCAACAACAAACAACCCTAAACCCCTAACATCAAAGAACACTACCACCCTAACAACAAACGACCCTAACCCCCTAACAACAAACAACACTAACCCCCAAACAACAAACAACCCTAACCCCTAAAAACCAAAAACACTAACCCACTAACAACAAACAACCCTAACCCACTAACAACAAACAACCCTAACACCCTAACAGCAAACAACACTAACCCCCTAACAACAAAAATCCCTAACCCCTAACATCAAACAACACTAACCCCGTAACAACAAACAACCCTAACCCCCAAACAACAAACACTAACCCCCTAACAACAAACAACACTAAACCCCTAACAAGAAACTAACCTAACCCCGTAACAACAAACAACCCTGACCTCCTAACAACAAACAACCTTAACCCCCTAACAACAAACACCCCTAAACGCCTAACAACAAACAATCCTAACCCCCTGACAACCAACAACACTAACCCCCTAACCACAAACAACACTAACACCCTAACCACAAACAACACTAACCCCGTAAGAACAAACAACACTAACCCCCTAACAACAAACAACACTAACACCCTAACAACAAAAACCACTAAACCCCAAGAAGAAACAACCCGAAACCCCTAAATACAAAAAGCACTAACCCCCTAACAACAACCCTAACCCCCTAACAACAAACAACCCTAACCCCCAACAACAAACAACTCTAAACCACTAACTACATACAACCCTAATCCCCTAACAACAAAGAAAACTAACTCTCTAACAAGAAACAACACTAACCCCCTAACAACAAAAAACACTAACCCCCTAACAAACACCACTAACACCCTAACAACAATCCTAACAACCTAACAACAAACAACACTAACCCCTTAAAACAAACTACCCTAAACCCCTAACAACAAACAACCCTAACCCCCTAACAACCAACAACAGTAAACCCCTAACCACAAACAACACTAACATCCTAACAACAAAAACCACTAAAGTACAACAAGAAACAACCCTAACCCCCTAACAACAAACAACCCTAACCCCCTATACAACCAACAACACTAACCCCGTAACCACCAACAGCACTAACCCAGTAAAAATAAAAAAAAATACTAACCCCCAACAACAACCAACACTTATCCCCTAAAAACAAACAACACTAACCCCCAACAAGAAAGAACCCAAATCCTCTAACAACAAACAACTCTAACCCCCTAACAACAAAAAACTCTGAACCCCTAACAACAAACAACACTAACCCACTAACAACAAACAACACTAACCCCCTAACAACAAACAACCCTAAGTCTCTAACAACAAACAACCTTCAACCCCTAAAATCCAACAACCCAAAACCCCTAACAACAAAAGTAACCACCTATCAACAAACAACCCTAACCCCATAACAACCAACAACACTAACCCCCATCCACAAACAACACTAACCCCCTAACAACACACAACACTAACCCTCTTACAAAAAAAAATCCTAACCCCCTAACAACAAACAACACTAACCCCTTAACAACAAACATCCCTAACCCACTAACAACAAACAAAACTAACGCCCTAACAAACAACATTAACCCCCGACCAGAAACAACACTAACCCCCTAACAAAAATCAACCCTAACTCCCTAACAACAAACAACCCTAACCCACTAACAACAAACAACCCTAACACCCTAACAACAAACAACACTAACCCCCTAACAACAAACAACCCTGAACCCCTAACAACAAACAACACTATACCCCTAACAACAAACAACCTTAACCCCCTAACAACAATCAAACCTAACCCCCAAACAACAAACAACCCTAACCCCCAAACAACGAACAACCCTAACCCCCTCACGAAAACAACCCTAAGCCCCTAACAAGCACAACTCTAAACCCCGAAAATACAATCGTAACCCCGTAACAAACACAACCCTAACCCCCTAACAAAGCCTAACAATAACTTTAAACCTGACCATAAGCATAACCCCAAAGCCTAGCACTAACTCTAACTCTAAACCTAACACTAACTTAGCCCTGCCCTTTATCGTAAACCTAGCCTTAACCCTAACCTTACCCCTACCCGAACCCTAACTCCATACCTAACCCGAACACTAAACTTGACCCTACTCTAACTTTAACTCTAACGTGACTATTAACTGAAACATCACCCTAACCCTACGCCTAAATCTAACTCGAGCCCTAACCATAACAATTACCCTAAACCCTCGCCTTAACTGTAAACCTAACCCTAACCCTCACCCTAATCCTTAACCGTATCCCCAACCCTAAACCTGACGCTATCCCCAAACTTATCCCTAACCCTAACCCTAATACGAACAGTAACCCAAATCTAACCCTAACCCTAATATTAAACCTAAACTTAAATCTACCCTAACCATAAACCTAACCCTAACACCCTAAACCTAACGTCTAACACCGTCTATAATCCTAACCCTTATCATAACCCTCACCCTTAACCTAAACTTCACACTAACCCTAAACCTAACCTAACGCTGACCCTAGACATAACGCCTAACCCTAACCGAACCCTAAACCTATCCTTAACACTAACCTGAACACAAACCCAAACCCTAGCCCTCACCAGAAAAATAACCCTCACCCTATCCTGAACTTCATCCAAACACTAACCATAACCTTAACCCTAAACCTAGACCTAACCCAAACCCTAACCTCAAACCTAACTCTAAGAATAACGCTAGTCCATCTGTAACCCTAAACTGAACACTTACAATAGCCCTGAACCTAACCCTAAACTTAATCCTAATCCTAAACCTAGACCTAATCCTAACCCTAACCCTAACTCTAACCTTGACCCTAAATAGAACACTAAGTCTAACCCTCAACTTGGACCTAAACCTAAATCTTACCCTACACTTAACCCTAACCCTAAACCTAACCCTCACTCTAACTCTAACCCTAATCATAACACTTACCCTAAACCCTCACCTTAACTGTAAAACTAACCGTAACCCTCACCCTAACCCCTAACCGTATCCCACAACGCTAACCCTAATGCTATCCCTAACCCTAACCCTAACACTAACCTGAAACCCCTGAGCCCTAATGATAAACCTAACCCTAACACAAACCCTAACCCTAACACCAAAGCCTAGCAAAAACCTTAACCCTAACTCTAACACTAACCCGAAACCTAATCATGAACCTAACCCTAACCCTAAACCAAACCTAACCATGACCAGAAACACAAGGTCTAACCGGAACCCTCACCCAAAACCTAATCCTAAACTACACCTCTAACTCTAACACTTTACCATAACCATAATCCAAACCCTACCCAACCCTAACCCTAAACCTAACCCTCACCCCAACCACAACGCCTAACACAACCATAACCCTTACCCTAACCGTAACACTAAACTTAACCCTAACCTTAAATCTAACCCTAACCCTAAAACTAAACACAACCCATGAACTTAACCCTAACCCTGAACATAACCTTAACACTAACCTGAAAACAAGCCCAAACCTTAGCCATAACCCTAACCCTCACCCTGTCTTAAACTTCACCCTATCCCTAACCTAAAACTCACCCTGACTTTAACCCTAACCCTACCCCTAAACCTAACCCTCACCTTAACCTTGGCCCACCTGTAACCCTAAACCTAACCCTTACAATAACTCTGACCCTAATCCTCGCCCTAAACCTAATTCTAATCCTAACCCTGACCCTAACCCTAACCTAACCTTAACCCTATCTTTAAGCCTACCATAATCTTAAACCTAACCCTAACCCTTAACCCTAACTCTAACCCTAACCCTAGCCCTAACCCTAATCTTAACTGTAACACTTTCCCAAAATCCTCATCTTAACTGTAAATGTAACTCTAACTCTTACCCTAACCCTAAACTTAACCCTAATTATAACCCTAACCTAAACCTAACTGAAATGCTAACCCTTAACCGTAACTCTAACGCTAATCCTTAGCCTAAACCTAACCTTAACCCTAAACCTAACCCTAACCACTGACCCTAACTCTAACCCTAAGCCTAAGCCGAACCCGAACCCTTAACCAAAATTTCACCCTAAGCATAACACTAAGCCTACCCTAACTTCATTCAAACCCTAACCCTAAGCAAAACTAACACTAACACTAAACCTAACCCTAACCCTAAACCTAACCCTAACCCTGACTCTAACCTGAACCCAAACCCCTAACCCTAACCCTCTCGCAGAACATAAATTCACTGTAACCCTAAACACTAAATCTCCCCAACCCTGACCCTAACCATAAACACAGTCCCAACACTAAACTTAAACCTAACCCTGACTCTAACTCTAACTTTAACCCTAAAACTTACCCTACACACGCAGTTTGAATGGAAACCTAGCACTATCCCTCACCCTAACATCTAAACCTAACCCCAACCCTGAACCCAACCCTATCTCTAACTAAAAACTAGTCCTAAACCTAACTATGACTTAACCCTAACACTTACCCTAACTCTAAACCTGACCTTAACCCTAAACTTAATTCTAACCTTAACCCTAACCCTAACCCCAACACTAACCCTAAGCTCAACACTCACCCTTAACTTAAACTTCACCCTAACCCTAACCCTAAACCAAACACTAACCCTAACCCTAAACCTAACCTTAAACCTGACCCTAACATTAACCCAAACACTTAACGCTAAACCTAACACTAAGCCTAACCCTAACCTTAACCTAAACACCAAAGCCTAATCCTAACCCTCATCCTTAACCTAAACTTCACCCTAAACCTAAGCCTAACCCTAACCCTAAAATTACACCTAACCCTAAACTATCCTCTAACTCTCGCCCTAACCCTAACTCTAACCCTAACCCTGGTAAACCCTGGTAGTAACACCCTAAAACATCAGCTTAACTGTAAATGTAACACTAAGCCTCACACAAACCCCTAACCCTTTCCCTAACCCTATCACTCATCCTAACCCTAACCCTGACCTAAACTTAATCCTTACCCTAACCCTAAACTTAACGCTAACCTTAACTCTACCCTAAACCTAACAATAACTCTAAACCGGACCCTAACCCTAACCCTAAACCCTAGATCTAACTCGAACTCTAAACCTAACCCTAACCCTAACCTGGCCCCACCCTTTACAGTAAAGCTAGCCTTAACCCTAACCTTACCCCTACCCTAACCCTAAACCTAACCCTTACAATATCAGTAACCCCTAGCAGGGTCCTGCCTAGTCTCTCCCACCTCATCACTCCTTACAAAGAGCCCTGCTTTGTCTCTCCCACATCCTCACTCCCTAAGCAGGGCTCTGCCTGTCCTCTCCCACCTCCTCACTCTCTATGCAGGACTCTGCCTTGTTCTCCCACCTCTTCACTCCCTACACAGGGCCCTGGCTAGTGTCTCCCATCTTCTCACTCCATACACAGCTTTCTGCCTGTTCTTTCCCACTTCCTCACTTCCTACACGGAGCCCTGCCTGGTCTCTCCCACCTCCTCACTCCCTACACCAGTCCCTGCCTGATCTCTCCTACCTCCTCACTCCCTGCACAGGGCCCTGCCTGGTCTCTCCCACATCCTTACTCCATACAAAGGGACTTGCCTGATCTCTGGCCTCCTCACTCCCTGCACAGAGCCCTGCCTGGTCTCTCCCAACTCCTCACTCCCTATTCAGGTCTCTGAATGTTTCTCCCACCTCTTCTCTCCCTACACAGGGCCCTGCCTGCTGTCTTCCATCTTCTCACTCCCTACACAAGTTTCTGCCTATTCTCTCTCACCCCCTCACTTGCTAAACACAGTCCTGCCTGTTCTTTCCCACCTCCTGACTCAGTACACAGGTCTCTGCCTGGTCTCTTCCAACTCCTCACTCCCTAGACAGGGCCCTGCCTGGTCTCTGCCACCTCCTCACTCCCTACACAGGTCTCTGACTGCTCCCTGCCACCTCCTCACTCCCTACACAGGGCCCTGCCTGGTATCTCCCACCTCCTCACTCCCTACACAGGGCTCTGTCTTTTCTCTCCCACCTCCTCAGTCCCTACACAGGTATCTGGGTGGTCTCTCCCACCTCCTCACTCCCTTTACAGGGCCCTGATGATCTCTCCCACCTCCTCACTCCCTAAACAGGACCCTGCCTGGTCTCTCCACCTCCTTACTCCCTGCACAGGGCTCTGGCTAGTCTCTCCTACATCCTCACTCTTTATACAGCATCCTACCTGGTCTCTCTCACCTCCTCACTCCCTATGCAGGTCTCTGCCTGGTCTCTCCCACCTCCTCACTCCCTACACAGGTCCCTGACTGGCCTCTCTCACCTCCTCACTCCCTTTACAGGGCCCTGATGATCTCTCCCACCTCCTCACTCCCTAAACAGGGCCCTGCCTGGCCTCTCCCACATCCTCAATTCACACAGGGCCCTGCCTCCTCTCTCTCACATCCTGACTGCACACACAGGGCCCTAACTGGTCCCTCCCACCTTCTCCATCCCTACACAGGTCTCTGCATGGTTCTCCCACCTCCCCATTCCCTACAAGGGTCTCTGCCTGTTCTCTCCCACCTCTTCAATCCCTAGACAGGGCTCTGCCTCTTCTCTCCCACTTCCTCACTCCCTACTCAGGGCCCTGCCTGGTATTTCTAACCTCCTCAGGCCATACACAGGGCCCTGCCTGGTCTCTCCCAAATCCTCACTCCCTACACAGGACTCTGCCTGGTCTCTCCCAACACCTCACTCCCTACAAAGGGCCCTGCCTGGAATCTCCCACCTCCTCACACCCTACCCAGGGTCCTGCCTAGTCAATCCCACCTCCTCACTCCCTACGCAGGGCTCTGCCTGTCCTCTCTCGCCTTCTCACTCCCTACGCAGGACTCTGCCTGGTTCTCCACCTCTTCGCTCCCTACACAGGGCCTTGCCTGGTCTCTCCTACCTCCTCACTCCCTACACAGTTCTCTGCCTGTTCCCTCCCATTCCTCAATCCCTACACAGGTCTCTGGGTGGTCTTTCCCACCTCCTTACTACATACACAGGTGTTAGCCTGTTTTCTCCCTCCTCCTCACTCCCTACACAGGGCCCTGATGTTCTCTCGCACCTGCTCACTCCCTAAACAAGCCACTGCCTGGTCTCTCCACCTCCTTACTCCCTCCACAGGGCCCTGCCTGGTCTCTCTCACCTCCTCACTCCCTACACAGGGCCATGCCTGGCCTCTCCCACCTCCTCACTCCCTACACAGGGCTCTGCCTGGTCTCTATCACCCCCTCACTCCCTACACAGGGTCCTGCCTTACCTCTCCCACCTCCTCAGTCCCTGCACTGTGTTTCTGGCTGTTATCTCCCTTCTTCTCACTCCCTACACAGGGCTGTGCTTGTTCTCTCCCATCTCCTCACTCCCTATACAGGGCCCTGCCTGGTGTATCCCATCTGCTCACTTCCTGCACAGGGCCCTGATGATCTCTCCTACATCCTCACTCCCTACACAGGGCCCTGCCTGGCATCTCCACCTCCTTACTCCCTACACACAGACCTGCCTGGTCTCTTCCACATCCTCACTCTGTACACAGGGTCCTACCTGGTCTCTCCCACCTCCTCACTCCCTACACAGGGCCCTGCCTGGTCTCTCCTAACACCTCACTTCCTACACAGGGCTCTGCCTGATCTCTCCCACATCCTGACTCCCTACTCAGGTATCTGGGTGGTCTCTCCCAACTCCTCACTGTGTATGCAGGGCCTTACCTGTTCTCTATCACCTCCTCACTCCCTACACAGGGCCCTGATGGTCTCTCCCACCTCCTCACTCCCTACACAGGGTCCTGCCTGGTCTCTCCCACTTCCTCAATCCCTACACAGGTCCCTGACTGGTATCTCCACCACCTTACTTCCTACACACAGCCTTGCCTGTTCTCTTCCACATCCTCACTCTGTACACAGGGTCCTACCTGGTCTCTCCCACCTCCTCACTCCCTACACAGGGCCCTGCCTGGTCTCTCCTAACACCTCACTTCCTACACAGGGCTCTGCCTGATCTCTCCCACATCCTGACTCCCTACTCAGGTATCTGGGTGGTCTCTCCCAACTCCTCACTGTGTATGCAGGGCCTTACCTGTTCTCTATCACCTCCTCACTCCCTACACAGGGCCCTGATGGTCTCTCCCACCTCCTCACTCCCTACACAGGGTCCTGCCTGGTCTCTCCCACTTCCTCAATCCCTACACAGGTCCCTGACTGGTATCTCCACCACCTTACTTCCTACACACAGCCTTGCCTGTTCTCTTCCACATCCTCACTCTGTACACAGGGTCCTACCTGGTCTCTCTCACCTCATCACTCCCTACACAGGGCCCTGCCTGGTCTCTCCTAACACCTCACTCCCTACACAGGGCTCTGCCTGGCCTCTCCCACCTCCTCACTCCCTACACAGGGCCCGGCCTGGTCTCTCCTTCTTCTCAATCCCTACACAGGTCTCTGCCTCTTCTCTCCAAGATACTCACTCCCTACACTGGGCCCTGCCAGGTCTCTCCCACCTCCTCAGTCCCTTCACAGGTCTTTGCCTGGTCTCTCCCACATCTCTGCCTCTTCTCTCCTGCATCCTCACTCCCAACATAGGGCCCTGCCTGGTCTCTCCCACCTTCTCACTCCCTACACAGGACGCTGCCTGGCCTCTCCCACCTCCTCAGGACCTACACAGGTCCCTGCCTGGTCTCTTCCAGCTCCTCACTCCCTACACAGGTGTCTGCCTGGATTCTCCCACCTCCTCACTCCTTACACAGGGCCCTGCCTGGTATGTCCCTCCTCCTCACTCCCTACAGAGGGCCCTGCCTGGTGTCTCCCTTCTGCTTACTCCCTACATATGTCTCTGTCTCTTCTCTGCCACCTCCTCACTCTCTACACAGGGCCCTGCCTGATCTCTGGCACATTCTCACTCCCTACACAGGACCTGTGTGGTCTCTCCCAACACCTCACTCCCTCCACAGGGCCCTGCCTGGATGCTCCCTCCCCCTCACACCCTGCACAGGGTCCTGCTTGGTCTCTCCCACCTCATCACTCCTTACACAGGGCCTGCCTGGTCTCTCCCATCTCCTCACTCCCTATACTTGGCTCTGCCTGGTCTCTCCCATCTCCTCACTCCCTAAGCAGGACTCTGCCTGGGTCTCCCTCTTCTTCACTCCCTACACAGGGCCCTGTCTGGTGTCTCCCATCTTCTCTATGCACAGAGCCCTGCCTGGTCTGTCCCACCTCCTCACTCCCTACACTCTTCTCTGCCTCTTCTCTCCCACCTCCTAACTCCCTGCACAGGGCCCTGCCTGGTCTCTCCCATATCCTTACTCCATACAGGGACATGCCTGATCTCTGGCCAACTCACTCCCTACAGAGGGCCCTTCCTGGTCTCTCCCATCTCCTCACTCCCTATGCAGGTCTCTGAATGGTTCTCCCACCTCTTCACTCCCTACACAGGGCCCTGCCTGCTCTCTACCATCTTCTCAATCCCTACACAGGTTTCTGCCTATTCTCTCCCACCTCCTCACTCCCTACACAGGTCTCTGCCTGGCCTCTCCCACTTCCTCACTCCCTACACAGGTCCCTGCTTCGTCTCTCCCACCTCATCACTCCTTACACAGGGCCCTGCCTGGTCTCTCCTACATTCTCACTCTTTACACAGCATCCTACCTGGTCTCTCTCACCTCCTCACTCCCTATGCAGGTCTCTGCCTGGTCTCTCCTAAGGCCTAACTCCCTACTCAGGTCCCTGCCTGACCTCTCCCACCTCCTCACTCCCTAGACATGGCCGTGCCTGGTTGCTCCCAGCCCCTCACTCCCTACTCAGGGCCCCGCCTTTTCTCTCCCACCTCCTCCATCCCTGTAAAGGTCTCTGCCTGCTCTGTCCCACCTCCTTACTCCCTACAGAGTTCTCTGCCTGTTCTCTTCCACATCCTCACTCCTTACACAGGGCCCTTCCTGGTCCCTCCCACCTCCTCACTTCCTACACCTGTCCCTGCCTGGTCTCTTCCATCTCCTCTCTCCCTACTCAGGGCCCTGCCTGGTCTCACCCACCTCCTCACTCCCTACAAAGGTCTCTGTCTGGTCTCTCAGCTCTTCACTCCCTACACAGGTTTCTGTCTCTTTTGTCCCACCATCTTACTCCCTATACAGTGCCCTGCCTGGTCTCTCACTCTCTATACAGGGCCCTGCATGGTCTCTCCCACCTCCTGACTCCCTTCACAGTGCCCAGCCTAGTCCCTCCCACCTCCTCACTCCCTACACAGGTTAGGGTTTAGGGTTTAGTTTAGTGTTAGGGTTATGGTTCGGGATCGGGTTTAGGGGTTAAGGTTAGGTTTTAGGGTTTAGTGTTCGAGTTTAGGGTCAGGGTCAGTTTTTAGTGTCAGGGTCAGGGTTTATGGTCAGGGTTTAGGGTCAGGGTCAGGGTCAGGGTTAGGGGATAGGGTCAGGGTTAGGTTTAGGGTTTGTTTTTATGGTTAGGGTTTAGGGTTTAGGATTAGGGTTGGGGTAAGGTTAGGGCTATGTGTTAGGGCTAGGGGTTAGGGTTTAGTGTTTAGTGATAGAGTTTAGGGTCAGGGTCAGAGTCAGTGTTTAGTGTCAGGGTCAGAGTTTAGGGTCAGGGTTAGGGTCACGGTCAGGGTTAGGGTCATGGTCAGGGTTTAGGGTCATTGTCACGGTTTAGGGTCAGGGTCTGGGTCAGGGTTAGGGGTTAGAGTCAGGGTTAGGTTTAGGGTTTGGGTTTAGGGTTAGGATTTAGGGTTTAGGGTTAGGGCTAGGGTTAGTTTTAGAGGTTAGAGGTTAGGGTTAGGGTTAGGGCTAGGGCTAGGGCTTGGTGTTAGGGCTAGGTCTAGGGCTAGGGTTTTAGGGCTAGAGTTTAGGGTTAGGGTTAGGGTTTTGAGTTAGGCTGATGGTTAGAGTTTAGGGTTAGGGTTCATGGTTAGTGTTAGGGTTAGTGTTAGGGTTTAGGGTTAGGGTTAGGGTTTAGGGTTAGCAGTTAGTGTTAGGGTTAGTGTTCAGGGTTAGGGTTAGTTTTTAGGGTTTGGGTTTAGGGTTAGCAGTTAGTGTTAGGGTTAGTGTTCAGGGTTAGGGTTAATGTTTAGGGTTAGGTTTTAGGGTTCGAGTTAGTGTTAGGGTTAGGGCTAGGGCTAGGGGTAGGACTTGGGCTAGGGCCTAGGGCTAGGGCTAGTGATATGGTTTGTGTTTAGGGTTCGGGTTTGGGTTCACGTTAGGCTTCGGTTTAGGCTTCGGGTTAGGATTTGGGTTAGGGTTTTGGGTAAGGGTTATTGTTAGGTTCAGGGCTATTGTAAGGGTTAGGTTTAGGGTTACAGGTGGACTAGCGTTATGATTAAAGTTTAAGTTTAGGGTTTGGGTTAGGTTTAGATTTAGGGTTAGGGTTTGGATGAGGTTTACGATATGGTGAGTGTTATTTTTAAGGTTAGGGCTAGAGTTTGGGTTCGTGTTCAGGTTAGTGTTAAGGTTAGGTTTAGCGTTTGGATTAGGGTTAGGGGTTATGTTTGGGGGTAGGGTTATGTTTAGATTTAGGGTTAGTGTGAAGTTTAGGTTAAGGGTGAGGGTTACAGTTAGGGTTAGGGTAAGGGTGAGGGTTAGGGTCAGAGTTATTGTAAGGGTTAGGTTTAGGGTACTACAGGTGGGCCAAGGTTAAGTTTAGGGTTTGATTTAGGGGTAGGGTTAGGGTTAAAGTTAGGGTGAGCTTTAGCTTAGGGATAGGGTGAAGTTTAAGATAGGCTGAGGGTTAGTTTTAGGGTTATGGTTAAGGTTTGAGTTTGGTTTCAGGTTAGTGTTAAGGTTATGTTTAGGGTTAGGGTTAAGTTTACGGGTTCTTTTTAGTTTTAGGGTTAGGGTTAAATTTTAGGTTAGGGTTAAGTTTAGTGTTATGGTTAGGATTAGGGTCACGGTTTGTGTTAGTCTTTGTCGTTTGGGTGAGGGTTAGGTTTAGGGTTCGGGTTGGGTAGGGTTAGGATTCTGGTTATGGTAAGGTGTTAAGGGTTAGAGTTTTAGTTTAGGGTTAGGGTTTGGGTGAGGGTTCCGGTTAGTCATTGTGGTTCTGGTCATGGTTAGGTTTGGTTTAGGGTTAGGGTTAGGTTTATTATTAGGTTTCAGGTTAATGTTAGAGTTAGAGTTAGGGTGAGACTTAGGGTTAAGGTTTGGGTTAGGCTTTGGTGTTAGGGGTTAGGGTTTGGGTTAGGGGTTAGGGTTATCGTTAGGGCTTAGGGGTTCAGGTTAGTGTTAGGGTTAGGAATAGCATTAGGGTTAGGGTTGGGGGATACGGTTAGGGGTTAGGGTGAGGGTTGCGGTTAGTTTTACAGTTAAGGTGAGGGTTTAGGGTAAGTGTTATTCTTAGGGTTAGAGTTAGGGTTAGGTTCAGGGTTAGGGTTAGGTGTAGGGTAAGATTTCGGTTTAGGTTCAGGTTTAGAATTAGAGTTAGTGTTCTATTTAGGATCAAGCTTAGAGTTTGGGTTAGGGTTAGGATTAGGGTTAGGTCTAGGGTTAGGTTCAGGGCTAATGTAAGGCTTAGTTTTAGGGTTACAGGTGGAGTAGTGTTATGGTTAGAGTTAGGTTTAAGGTTAGGGTTTGGGTTAGGTTTAGGTTTAGGGTGAAGGTTAGGGTTAGTGTTGGATGAACCTTAGGACGGGGTGAGGGTTATTCTTATGATTAGGGCTGAAGTTTGATTTTGTGTTCAGGTTAGTGTTAAGGTTAGTTTTAGGGTTCGGGTTAGTGTTAGGAGTTACGTTTAGGGTTAGTGTTAGGTTTAGGTTCAGGGTTAGAGTGATGTTTAGGTTCATAGTGAGGGTCAAGGTAAGGGTTAGGATTACGGTGAGGATTCTACTTAGTGTTAGAGTTTACGTTTAGGGTGTTAGGGTTAGGTTTATGGTTAGGGTAGGGTTAAGTTTAGGGTTAATGTAACGGTTAGTATTAGATTAGTGTTACTGTTCGTGTTTGGGTTAGGGTTAGGGATAAGTTTAGGGATAGCGGCAGGTTTAGGGTTGGGGATTCGGTTAGGGGTTCGGGTGAGGTTTAGTGTTAGGTTTACAGTTAAGGTGAGGGTTTAGGGTAAGTGTTATGGTTAGGGTTAGAGTTAGAGTTAGGGTTAGGGTTAGGGTGAATTTTCAGTTAATAGTGAGGGTTAGGTAAGGGTTAGGGTTAAGGTTAGAGTTAGGATTAAGATTAGTGTTAGGGTTAGGTTTAGGGTTAGGGATAGGATAGGGGTAAGGTTAGGGTTAAGGCTAGGTTTACGGTCAAGGGTACGTCTAGGTTAGGGTTAGGATTAGGTGTAGAGTTAGAGTTAGTGCTAGGGTTTAGGGGTAGGGTTCGGGTCAGGTTTAGAGTTTTTGTTAGTGTTAGGGTTAGGGTAGAGTTAAGGTTAGGGTTAAGTTTAGGGTTAGGGTAAGGGTTATGTTTAGGTCAGGGTTAGGGTTAGGGTTAGGGATAGGGTTAGGTTTAGGGAAAGGGTTAGGGTTCGTGTGAGGGTTAGTGTTAGATTTACAGTTAAGCTGATGTTTTACAGTGTTACGGTTAGGGTCAGGGTTAGAGTTAGAGTTAGGGTTAGGGCTAGACTGAGGGGATATTTAGGGTTAGGTTTAATTTTAGGGTTAATTTTAGGGTTAATAGATGTATAGGGTGAAAGTTAAGTTAAGATTAGCGTTAGGGTAAATATTAGAGTTAGGTGTTTGGGTTAAGGTTAGGATCAGGTTAGGGTTAAGTTTAGGGTTAGTGTTAGTGTCAGGGTTAGGTTTTGGTGTTTGGGTTAATGTTAGGGTTAGCTTTAGGGTTAGGGTTTAGTTTAAGGTTAGGGTCAGGGTGCAGTTTAAGTTAAGTGTGAGGGTTGAGCTTAGGGTTAGTGTTAGGGGTTAGGGTTAGGGTTAACGTTAGGATTAGGATTAGGGTTAAGATTAGTTTTAGGGTTAGGGTAAGTGTTACAGTTAAGTCATGGTTAGGTTTAGGGCTAGGTAAAGTTTAGAGATAAGATTAGGTTAAGGGTAGGGTTTAGGTTTAGATGTTAGTGTGAGGGTTAGTGCTAGGTTTCCATTTAAGCTGAGTGTGTAGGGTAAGTTTTAGGGTTAGGATTAGGGTTAGAGATAGATTTAGGGTCAGGGTTAGGATTATGTTTAAGGTTAGGGTTAGGTATATGGTTAGGATTAGGGTTAGGGTCAGGGTTGGGGAGATTTAGTATTATGTTTAGTTTTAGGGCTAGGGTTAGGGTGAAGTTTATGTTAAGCGTGAGGGTTAGGGTTAGGGTTAGGGGTAAGGGTTCAGGTTAGGGTCAGGGTTAGGGTTTGCGTTAGGTTTAGGGTTAGCTTTAGTTTTGGTTAGGGTTAGGATTTGAATGAAGTTAGGGTAGGTTTAGGGTTATGGGTAGGGTGAAATTTTGGTTAGAGTTATTGTTCGGGGTTAGGGTTAGGTTTGAGTTTATCGTAGGGTTAAAGTTAGGGTTAAGGTTAGGTTAGGGTTATGGTCAGGGTTAAGATTAGGATTAGGTTTAGGGTGAGGGTTAGGGTCCGAGTTATTGTAAGGGTTAGTTTTAGGGTTCCAGGTGGGCCAAGGTTAAGGTTAGGGTTAGGTTTAGGGGTAGGGATAGGGATAGGTTTAGAATTAGGTTAACATAAACTTCACCCTAACCCTAGCCCTAAAACTAAACAGAATTAGAATTAGGGTGAGCTTTAGGTTAGGGATAGGGTGAAGTTTAAGTTAGGGTGAGGGTTAGGGTTAAGGTTATGGCTAAGGTTTGGGTTAGTTTTCAGGTTCGTGTTAAGGTTGTGTTTCGTGTTAGGGTTAAGTTTACGGGTTCTGTTTAGTTTTAGGGTTGGGGTTATGTTTAAGGTTAGGGTTAAGTTTAGTGTTACAGTTAGGGTTAGGGTTACGTTTTGTGTTAGGCGTTGTGGTTGGGGTGAGGTTTAGGTTTAGGGTTAGGGTTGGGTAGGGTTAGGATTATGGTTACGGTAAGGTGTTAGGTGTTAGAGGTGTAGTTTAGGGTTAGGGTTTGGGTGAGGGTTCCGGTTAGGCATTGTGGTTCTGGTCATGGTTAGGATTGGTTTAGGGTTAGGGTTAGGTTTATGATTAGGTTTCGGGTTAGTGTTAGAGTTAGAGTTAGGGTGAGAGCTACCTTTAAGGTTAGGGTTAGGTTTTGGTGTTATGGGTTAGGTTTGGGGTTAGGGTTAGGGTTATCATTAGGGCTTAGGTGTTCAGGTTAGTGTTAGGGTTAGGGATAGCATTAGGGTAAGGGTTGTGGGATACCGTTAGGGGTTAGAGTGAGTGTTACGGTTAGTTTTACATTTAAGGCGAGGGTTTAGGATAAGTGTCCCGATTATCGTTAGACATAGAGTTAGGGGTAGGTTTACGTTTAGGGTTAGGTGTAGGGTAAGATTTAGCTTTAGTTTCAGGTTTAGGGGTAGAGTTAGTGTTCTATTTAGGGTCAAGGTTAGAGTTCGGGTTAGGGTTAGGATTAGGTCTAGGGTTAGGATTAGGTTTAGGGTTAGGTTGAGGGGTATTTTAAGGGTTAGGTTTAGGGTTATAGGTGGACTAGCATTATGGTTAGAGTTAGATTTAATGTTAGGGGTTGGGTTAGGTTTAGGTTTAGGTTTAGGACTAAGGTTAGCGTTAGGGTTTGGATGAAGTTTAGGATAGGGTGAGGGTTATTTTTAGGGTTAGGGCTAGACTTTGGGTTTGTGTTCATGTTAGTGCTAAGGTTAGGTTTAGGGTTCAGGTTAGGGTTAGTGGTTATGTTCAGATTAGGTTTAGGTTTAGGGTTAGTGTGAAGTTTAGGTTAAGGGTGAGGGTTAGGATAAGGGTTTGCATTAGGGTTTGGATTCTAGTTAGGGTTAGAGTTTCGGTTTAGGGTGTTAGGGTTAGGTTTATGGTTAGGGAAGGGTTAAGTTTAGGGTTAACGTTAGGGTTAGCGTTAGATTAGGGTTACTGTTCGTCTTCGGGTTAGGGTTAGGGATAATGTGAGGGATAGATAGCATTAGGTTTAGGGTTGGGGATACGGTTAAGGGTTAGGTTTAGGTTTACATTGAAGGTGAAGGTTTAGGGTAATTGTTATGGTTAGGGTTAGAGTTAGAGTTAGGCTTATGGTTAGGGTGAAGTTTCAGTTAATAGTCAGGGTTAGGGTTAAGGTTAGAGTTATGCTTAAGGTTAGTGTCAGGGTTAGGTTGAAGGTAGGGGTAAGGTTAGGGTTTAGGCTAGGTTTACGGTAAAGGGTAGGGCTAGGTTAGGGTTAGGGTTAGGGTTAGAGTTAGAGTTAGTGCTAGGGTTTAGGCTTAGGGTTAGGGTCAGGTTTAGAGTTATTGTGAGGGTTAGGGTTAAGTTCGAGTTAAGGTTAGTGTTAAGTTTAGGGTTAGGGTAAGGGTTAGGATTAGGTCAAGGTTAAGGTTAGCATTAGGGATAGGGGTAGGATTAGGGAAAGGGTTAGCGATTCATGTGATGGTTAGTGTTAGGTTTACAGTTTAGCTGATGTTTTAGAGTGTTATGGTTAGGGGTATGGTTAGAGTTAGGGTTAGGGTTAGGTTTAGGGTTAGGGCTAGACTGAGGGGATAGTTTAGGGTTAGGTTTAGTTTCAGGTTAGGCTTAGGCTTACGTTTAGGGTGAAGCATACTTTAAGGATGAGGGTTAGGACTAGTGTTAGCGTTACGTGTTTGCGTTAAGGTTAGGGTTAGATTTAGGGTTAGTATTAGGGTCAGGTTTACGTGTTTGGGTTAATGCTAGGGTCAGGTTTAGGCTTAGGTTTAGGGTTAGGGTTAGGGTTCAGTTTAGGGTTAGTGTTAGGGTGCATTTAAAGTTAAGGGCGAGTGTTGAGCTCAGGTTAGCGTTAGGTGTTAGGGTTAGGGTTAAGGTTAGGATTAGGTTTAGGGTTAAGTTTAGGTTTATGCTTAGGTTTAGAGTACATGTTAGGGTTAAGTCATTGTTAGGTTTAGGGCTAGGTTAAGGTTAGAGATAGGGTTAGGTTAAGGGTTGGGGTTAGGTTTAGATGTTAGGGTGAGGGTTAGTTCTAGGTTTCCATTTAAGCTGAGTGTGTAGGGTAAGTTTTAGGGTTAGGATTAGGGTTAGGGTTAGAGTTAGGTTCAGGTTTGGGTTAGGTTTATGGTTAGGATTAGGGTTAGGGTCAGGGTTAGGCGGAGATTTAGTGTTATATTTAGTTTTAGGGTTAGAGTTAGGGTGAAGTTTATGTTAAGCGTGAGGGTTAGGGTTAGGGGTTAGGGTTCAGGTTATGGTCCGGGTTAGGGTTAGGTTTACATTTAGGGTTAGGTTTAAGTTTAGTTTTATTTTTGGTTAAGGTTAGGGTTTGGATGAAGTTAGGGGAGGTTTAGGGTCATGGTTAGGGTGAATTTTGGTTAAGAGTGAGGGTTCAGTTTAGGGTTAGGTTTACGGTTTGTGTTAGGCATTGTGGTTGGTGTGAGGATTAGGTTTAGGATTAGGGTTGGGTAGGGTTAGGATTATGGTTATGGTAAGGTGTTAGGGATTAGAGGAGTAGTTTTGGGTTAGGGCTTGGGTGAGGGTTCCGGTTAGGCATTGTGGTTCTGGTCATGGTTAGGTTTGGTTTAGGGTTAGGGTTAGTTTTATGATTAGGTTTCGGGTTAGTGTTAGAGTTAGGGTTAGGCTTTGGTGCTAGGGGTTAGGTTTTGGGTTAGGGTTAGGGTTATCGTTAGGGCTTAGGTTTTCAGGTGAGTGTTAGGGTTAGGGTTAGGGATAGCATTAGGGTTAGCTTTTGGGGGTACGGTTAGGGGTTAGGTGAGGGTTACAGTTAGTATTGCAGTTAAGGTTAGGTTTTAGGACAAGTGTTAGGATTAGGGTTAGAGTTAGAGTTAGGGTTAGGTTTAGGGTTAGGTGCAGGGTAAGTTTTAGGTTTAAGTCCTGGTTTAGGGTTAGAGTTAGTGTTCTCTTTAGGGTCAAGTTTAGAGTTCGGGTTAGGTTTAGGATTAGGTCTATTGTTGGGCTTAGGATTAGGGTTAGGTTCAGAGCTATTGTAAGGCTTAGGTTTAGGGTTACAGATGGACTAGCTTTACGGTTAGAGTTAGGTTTAAGGTTAGGGTTTGGGCTAGGTTTACGTTTACGGTTATGGTTAGGGTTAGGATTTGGTTGAAGTTTAGCATAGGCTGAGGGTTACTTTTAGGGTTAGGGCTAGAGTTTGGGTTTGTGTTCAGGTTAGTGTTATGGTTAGATTTAGGGTCCAGTTTAGGGTTAGGGGTTATGTTTAGTGTTAGGGTTAGTTTTAGGTTTAGGGTTAGTGTGAAGTTTAGGTTAAGGGTGAGAGTTAGGGTTAGGGTTAGGGTTAGGATTAGGGTTAGTGTTAGACGTTAGGTTTAGGCTGCTAGTTTTAGGTTTATGGTTAGGGTAGGTTTAAGTTTAGGGTTAATGTTAGGGTTAGTGTTAGATTAGGGTTACTGTTCGTGTTAGGGTTACAGTTAGGGTTAGGGATAGCGTTAGGTTTAGGGTTAGGAATATAGTTAGGGGTTAGGGTGAGGGTTGGGGATATGGTGAGGGTTAGGTTTAGGTTTACAGTTAAGGTGAGGGTTTAGGGTAATTGTTATGGTTAGGGTTAGAGTTAGGGTCATGGTGAAGTTTCAGTTAATAGTGGGGTTCAGGGTTAATGTTAGATTTAGGGTTAAGGTTAGTGTTAGGGTTAGGTTTAGGTTAGGGTTAAGGTAGCGGTCAGGTTAGGGTTAAGACTAGGTTTACGGTAAAGTGTAAGGCTAGGTTAGGGTTAGGTTTAGAGTTAGTGCTAGGGTTTAGGGTTAGGGTTAAGGTCAGGTTTAGAGTTATTGTTAGGTTTACGGTTAAGGTTAGGGTAGAGTTCAGGTTAAGTTGAAGGTTAGGGTAAGAGTTAGGTTTATGTCAGGTTTAGGGTTAGGATGAGGGATAGGGTTAGGGTTAGGGAAAGGGTTAGGGTTTCGTGTGAGGATTAGTGTTATGTTTACATTAAGCTGATGTTTTTGGGTGTTACAGTAATGTTTAGGGTTAGAGTTAGGTTAGGTTTAGAGTTAGGGCTAGAGTATGGTGATAGTGCTTTAGGTTTAGGTTTAGGGTGGAATTTAGGTTAAGGATGAGGGTTAGGGTTGGGGTAGGTGTTTGGATTAAGGTTAGGGTCAGGTTTAGGGTTTTGGTTTAGAGTTCAGGTTAGATTCAGGGTTAGGGTTAGATTTAGGTTTAGGGTTAGGGTTAGGTTTAGTGTTAGTTTAGCTTAGGGTTAGGGTTTGAATGAAGTTAGGGTAGGTTTAGGGTTATGGTTAGGTTGAAATTTTGGTTAAGTGTGAGGGTTTGGTTTCGGGTTAGGATTAGAGTTAGGGTTAGTGGTTAAGGTTAGGTTTAGGGTTAAGGTTAGGTTTAGGCTAAGCATTAGGGTTAGAGTTAGGGTTAGTGGTTAGTGTTTCAGTTAGGTTTAGGATAGGGTTATAATTAGGGTTAAGTTTAGGGTTACGGTAAGAGTTAGATTTACGTTTACAGTTAAGGTGAGGGTTTTGCGTAACTGTTACGGTTAGGGTTAGGGCTAGGTTTAGGGTTCGAGTTGGGTTAGGGGTTAGGTTTAGGTTAAGTTTATGGTAGGCTTAAAGTTAGGGTTAAGGTTAGGTTAGGGTTAGGGTCAGGGTTAGGATTAGAATTAGGTTTTGGGCAAGGGTTAGTGTCAGAGTTATTATAAGGGTTAGGTTTAGGGTTACAGATGGGCCAAGGTTAAGGTTAGGGTTAGGTTTAGGGGTTGGATTAGGGTTAAAGTTAGGGTTAGCTTTAGGTTAGGGATAGGGTGAAGTAAAGTAGGGTGAGGGTTAGGGATATGGCTAAGGTTTGGGTTCGTTTTCAGGTTAGTGTTAAGTTTATGTTTAGGGTTAGCGTTAAGTTTATGGGTTCTGTTTAGTTTTAGGGTTAGGGTTAGATTTTAGGTTAGGGTTAAGTGTAACAGTTAGGGTTACGATTTGTGTTAGGCATTGTGGTTGGGGTGAGTGTTAGGTTTATGGTTAGGGTTGGGTAGAGTTAGGATTATGGTTATGGTAAGGTGTTAGGGTTTAGAGGTGTAGTTTAGGGTTAGGGTTTGGGTGAGGGTTTCGGTTAGGCATTGTGGTTCTGGTCATGGTTAAGTTTGGTTCAGAGTTAGGGTTAGGTTTATGATTAGGTTTCGGGTTAGTGTTAGAGTTAGGGTGAGGGATAGTGTTAAGGTTTAGGTTAGGTTTTGGTGTTATGGGTTAGGGTTTGCGTTAGGGTTTGCGTTAGAAAGAAAAGAGAATAGCAAGAGGCCTTTTCTCCCCGGCTGTTTTCCCAAGCCCTTCCAGCTAAAACTATGTCGTTGCTCCTCTGGAAGGATCCCTGCACCGCGAAGTAGGTTTTCAGAAGAAGCCCTGCGTTTGCAAGAGCAAAGGAGCAATTCGTTGCAGGAAAGAGGAAGGAAAGAAAGTTTCTCTCCCTCTGCCTGCTTTGCTCAGAGGACTGGATGAAGTCAGGGAGTTCTCCCTTTCACTGAGAAACGTGTAGGCTGCTGTTGCCTGTGCGCTCTCTTCTTTGCAAAAGGGTCTGCAGTTCCATGCTTTGAACCGTGGAAAGGCGCTGGGCTCTGCTAAGACTTCCCCCGGCACTTCGTTTGCCCTGGGCCAAAGCGAGCCTTCACAATAGCTGAACGCTAACACTGCATACTCGTTCCACTTCCAGAACAGGACTACCGCGAGGCACTTCTCCGGGGGAAAACGGCCCTTCGCGAAGGGCAGATCTGCCGAGTTCATTGCGGAAAAGCGAAAGCAAAGGACGCTTTTCTCCCTCTAACCGCCTTCGTCAGAGGAACGGGGAAAGTCACAGTGTTCTTTCTCTCACTGAGATACACACAATCTGACGTTGCCTCTGAGCTCCGTTGCTGGCAAAGAACTGAAACTGACATACATTCCCGGGGAGAAACACAGGGCTTTGCTAGGATTTCTCTAGGCAGTGTGTTTTCACTGGGCCTCACTGTACCAACACTATCTCGCCAGGGCAACACTGCGTGGGATTTCCTCTGCCAGGAGAGAGCTGCTGCTTTGTAGTTTGTGCTGGGAAACCTTGCTTTGGCAAGTGCCAATTGACCGCATTCAGGCAGAAAGAAAAGAGAATAGCAAGAGGCCTTTTCTCCCCGGCTGCTTTCCCAAGCCCTTCCAGCTAAAACTATGTCGTTGCTCCTCTGGAAGGATCCCTGCACCGCGACGTAGTTTCTCAGAAGAAGCCCTGCGTTTGCAAGAGCAAATGAGGAATTCGTTGCAGGAAAGAGGAAGGAAAGAAAGTTTCTCTCCCTCTGCCTGCTTTGCTCAGAGGACTGGATGAAGTCAGGGAGTTCTCCCTTTCACTGAGAAACGTGCAGGCTGCTGTTGCCTGTGCGCTCTCTTCTTTGCAAAAGGGTCTGCAGTTCCACGCTTTGAACCGTGGAAAGGCCCTGGGTTCTGCTAAGACTTCCCCCAGCGCTTCGTTTGCCCTGGGCCAAAGCGAGCCTTCACAATAGCTGAACGCTAACACTGCATACTCGTTCCACTTCCAGAACAGGGCTACCGCGAGGCAGTTCTCCGGGGGAAAACGGCCCTTCGCGAAGGGCAGATCTGCCGAGCTCACTGCGGGAAAGCGAAAGCAAAGGACGCTTTTCTCCCTCTAACCGCTTTCGTCAGAGGAACGGGGGAAGTCACAGTGTTCTTTCTCTCACTGAGATACACACAATCTGACGTTGCCTCTGAGCTCCGTTGCTGGCAAAGAACTAAAACTGACATACATTTCTGTGGGTAAACACAGGGCTTTGCTAGGATTTCTCTAGGCAGTGTGTTTTCCCTGGGCCTCACTGTAGCAACACTATCTCGCCGGGGCAGCACTGAATGGGATTTCCTCTGCCAGGAGAGAGCTGCTGCTTTGTAGTTTGTGCTGGGAAACCTTGCTTTGGCAAGTGCGAATTGACTGCATTCAGGCAGAAAGAAAAGAGAATAGCAAGAGGCCTTTTCTCCCCGGCTGCTTTCCCAAGCCCTTCCAGCTAAAACTATGTCGTTGCTCCTCTGGAAGGATCCCTGCACCGCGACGTAGGTTTTCAGAAGAAGCCCTGCGTTTGCAAGAGCAAATGAGGAATTCGTTGCAGCAAAGAGGAAGGAAACAAAGTTTCTCTCCTTCTGCCTGCTTTGCTCAGAGGACTGGATGAAGTGAGGGAGTTCTCCCTTTCACTGAGAAACGTGCGGGCTGCTGTTGCCTGTGCGCTCTCTTCTTTGCAAAAGAGTCTGCAGTTCCACGCTTTGAACCGTGGAAAGGCGCCGGGCTCTGCTAAGATTTCCCCCGGCGCTTCGTTTGCCCTGGGCCAAAGCGAGCCTTCACATTAGCTGAACGCTAACACTGCATACTCGTTCCACTTCCAGAACAGGGCTACCGCGAGGCAGTTCTCCGGGGGAAAACGGCCCTTCGCGAAGGGCAGATCTGTAGAGCTCATTGCGGGAAAGCGAAAGCAAAGGACGCTTTTCTCCCTCTAACCGCTTTCGTCAGAGGAACGGGGGAAGTCACAGTGTTCTTTCTCTCACTGAGATACACACAATCTGACGTTGCCTCTGAGCTCCGTTGCTGGCAAAGAACGGAAACTGACATGCATTCCTGTGGGGAAACACAGGGCTTTGCTAGGATTTCTCTAGGCAGTGTGTTTTCCCTGGGCCTCACTGTAGCAACACTATCTCGCCAGGGCAACACTGCGTGGGATTTCCTCTGCCAGGAGAGAGCTGCTGCTTTGTAGTTTGTGCTGGAAATCCTTGCTTTGGCAAGTGCCATTTGACCGCAGTCAGGCAGAAAGAAAAGAGAAGAGCAAGAGGCCTTTCCTCCCCGGCTGCTTTCCCAAGCCCTTCCAGCTAAAACTATGTCGTTGCTCCTCTGGAAGGATCCCTGCACCGCGACGTAGGTTTTCAGAAGAAGCCCTGCGTTTGCAAGAGCAAATGAGGAATTCGTTGCAGGAAAGAGGAAGGAAACAAAGTTTCTCTCCTTCTGCCTGCTTTGCTCAGAGGACTGGATGAAGTGAGGGAGTTCTCCCTTTCACTGAGAAATTGCCGGCTGCTGTTGCCTGTGCGCTCTCTTCTTTGCAAAAGAGTCTGCAGTTCCACGCTTTGAACCGTGGAAAGGCGCCGGGCTCTGCTAAGATTTCCCCCGGCGCTTCGTTTGCCCTGGGCCAAAGCGAGCCTTCACATTAGCTGAACGCTAACACTGCATACTCGTTCCACTTCCAGAACAGGGCTACCGCGAGGCAGTTCTCCGGGGGAAAACGGCCCTTCGCGAAGGGCAGATCTGTGGAGCTCATTGCAGGAAAGCGAAAGCAAAGGACGCTTTTCTCCCTCTAACCGCTTTCCTCAGAGGAACGGGGGAAGTCACAGTGTTCTTTCTCTCACTGAGATACACACAATCTGACGTTGCCTCTGAGCTCCGTTGCTGGCAAAGAACTGAAACTGACATACATTCCCGGGGAGAAACACAGGGCTTTGCTAGGATTTCTCTAGGCAGTGTGTTTTCACTGGGCCTCACTGTAGCAACACTATCTCGCAAGGGCAACACTGAGTGTGATTTCCTCTTCATGAGAGAGCTGCTGCTTTGTAGTTTGTGCTGGGAAACCTTGCCTTGGCAGGTTCCAATTGACCGCATTCGGGCAGAAAGAAAAGAAAATAGCAAGAGGCCTTTTCTCCCCGGCTGCTCAGCAAGCCCTTCCAGCTAAAACTATGTCGTTGCTCCTCTGGAAGGATCCCTGCACCGTGACGTAGTTTTTCAGAAGAAGCCTTGCGTTTGCAAGAGCAAATGAGAAATTCGTTGCAGTAAAGAGGAAGGAAAGAAAGTTTCTCTCCTTCTGCCTGCTTTGCTCAGAGGACTCGATGAAGTCAGGGAGTTCTCCCTTTCACTCAGAAACGTGCGGGCTGCTGTTGCCTGTGCGCTCTCTTCTTTGCAAAAGAGTCTGCAGTTCCACGCTTTGAACCTTGTAAAGGCGCCGGTTTCTGCTAAGACTTCCCAGGGCGCTTCGTTTGCCGTGGGCAAAAGCTAGCCTTCACAATAGCTGAACGCCAACACTGCATACTCGTTCCACTTCCAGAACAGGGCTTCCGCGAGGCAGTTCTCCGGGGGAAAACGGCCCTTCGCGAAGGGCAGATCTGTGGAGCTCATTGCGGGAAAGCAAAAGCAAAGGACGCTTTTCTCCCTCTAACTGCTTTCGTCAGAGGAACGGGGGAAGTCACAGTGTTCTTTCTCTCACTGAGATACACACAATCTGACGTTGCCTCTGAGATCCGTTGCTGGCAAAGAACTGAAACGGACATACATTCCTGTGGAGAAACACAGGGCTTTGCTAGGATTTCTCTAGGCAGTGTGTTTTCCCTGGGCCTCACTGTAGCAACACTATCTCGCCAGGGCAACACTGAATGGGATTTCCTCTGCCAGGAGAGAGCTGCTGCTTTGTAGTTTGTGCTGGGAAACCTTGCCTTGGCAGGTGCCAATTGACCACATTCGGGCAGAAAGAAAAGAAAATAGCAAGAGGCCTTTTCTCCCCGGCTGCTCTGCCAAGCCCTTCCAGCTAAAACTATGTCGTTGCTCCTCTTTAAGGATCCCTGCACCGTTATGTAGTTTTTCAGAAGAAGCCTTGCGTTTGCAAGAGCAAATGAGGAATTCCATGCAGGAAAGAGGAAGGAAAGAAAGTTTCTCTCCTTCTGCCTGCTTTGCTCAGAGGACTGGATGAAGTCAGGGAGTTCTCCCTTTCACTGAGAAACGTGCAGGCTCCTGTTGCCTGTGCGCTCTCTTCTTTGCAAAAGAGTCTGCAGTTCCACGCTTTGAACCGTGGAAAGGCGCCGGGATCTGCTAAGATTTCCCCCGGCGCTTCGTTTGCCCTGGGCCAAAGCGAGCCTTCACATTAGTTGAACGCTAACACTGCATACTCGTTCCACTTCCAGAACAGGGCTACCGCGAGGCAGTTCTCCGGGGGAAAACGGCCCTTCGCGAAGGGCAGATCTGTGGAGCTCATTGCGGGAAAGCGAAAGCAATGGACGATTTTCTCCCTCTAACTGCTTTCGTCAGAGGAACGGGGGAAGTCACAGTGTTCTTTCTCTCACTGAGATACACACAATCTGACGTTGCCTCTTTGCTCCGTTGCTGGCGAAGAAATGAAATGGACATACATTCCTGTGGGGAAACACAGGGCTTTGCTAGGATTTCTCTAGGCAGTGTGTTTTAAACCCCTAACAACAAACAACACTAACCCTCTAACAACAACCAACACTAACCTCCTGAAAAAAAACAACACTAACCCCCTAACAACAACAAACACTAACCCCCTAACAACAAACAACACGAAAACCCTAACAACAAACACCACTAAGCCCCAAGAAACAACTCTAAACCCCTAAAAACAAAGAATACTGAACACCTAACAACAAACAACACTAACACCCTAACCACAACCAACCCTAACACCATAACAACAAACAACACTAACACCCTAAGAAAAAACAACACTAACCGGCAGCAAAAAACAACAGTAACCCCCTTAGAACAAGAACCCTAACCCCCTAACAACAAACAACCCTAAACCACTAATAACAAACAAAACTAACCCCCGAACAACAAACAACACTAACCCCCTAACAACAAACAACACTAAGCCCTTAACAACAAACAACCCTAACCCCGAACAAGAAACATCCCTCACCCCCTAACAACAAACAACATAACCAAACAGAAAACAACACTAACCGACTAACAACAAACACTAACCCCGTAACAACAAACTACCCTAACCCCGTAACAACAAACAACCCTAACCCCCTAACAGCAAACAACCCTAACCCCCTAACAACCAATAACCCTAAATCCCTAACAACAAACAACACTAACCACTAACAACAAAAAACCCTAACACACTAACAACAAACAACCCTAACACGCTAAAAACCAACAACACTAACCCCCTAACCACAAACAGCACTAACCCAATCAAAACAAAAAACACTAACCCCCTAACAACAACCAACACTTTCCCCGTAACAACAAACAACACTAACCCCCTAGCAAGAACCAACACTAACCCCATAACAAGAAAGAACCCTAATCCCCTAACAACAAACCACCCTAAGCCCCTAAAAACAAACAAGACTAAACCCCTAACAACAAACAACACTAACCCCCTAACATCAAACTAACCTAACCCCCTAACAAAAAACAACGCTAAGCCACTAAAAACAAACAACACTAACCCCCTAACAGGAAACTACCCTAACCTCGTAACCAAAAATACCCTAACCCCGTAACAACAAACACCCCTAAGCCCCTAACAACAAACAACACTAACACACTAACAACCAACAACCCTAAACCTCTAAAACCAAACAAAACTAACCCCCTAACAACTACCAACACTAACACTGTAGCAACAAACACTAACCCCCTAACAACAAACAACCCTAACTCCCTAACAACCAACTACACTAACCACCTAACCACAAACAGCAATAACCCAGTAACAACAAAGAACACTAACCCCCTAACAGCAACCAACACTTACCCCCTAAAAACAAACAACACTAACCCCCTAACAAGAAACAACCCTAATCCCCTAACAACAAACAACCCTAAGCCCCTAACAACAAACAACACTAACACCCTAACAACAAAAACCACTAAACCGCAACAACAAACAACCCTAAACCCCTAACAAAAAACAACACTAACACCCTAACAACAAAAACCACTAAACCCCAACAAAAAACAACACTAAACCCCTAACAACAAACACTAACCCCCTAACAACAAACAACACTAAACCCCTAACAAGAAACTAACCTAACCCTGTAACAACAAATATCCCTAACCTCCTAACACCAAACAACCTTAACCCCCTAACAACAAACAACACTAAACCCCTAACCACAAACCATCCTAACCCCCTAACAACCAACAACGCACACCCCCTAACCACAAACAACACTAACACCCTAACCACAAACAACACTAACCCCGTAAGAACAAACAACACTAACCCCCTAACAACAAACAACACTAACACCCTAACAACAAAAACTACTAAACCCCAACAAGAAACAACCCTAAACCCCTAACAACAAACACTAACCCCCTAACAACAAACAACACTAAACCCCTAACAAGAAACTAACCTAACCCCGTAACAACAAACAACCCTAACCTCCTAACAACAAACAACCTTAAACCCCTAACAACAAACAACCCTAAACCCCTAACAACAAACAACACTAACACACTAACAACAAAAAACACTAAACCCCAACAGAAACAACACTAAACCCCTAACAACAAACACTAACCCCCTAACAACAAACAACACTAAACCCCTAACAAGAAACTAACCTAACCCTGTAACAACAAACAACCCTAACCTGCTAACAACAAACAACCCTAACCCCCTAACAAACAACAACACTAACCCCCTAACCACAAACAACACTAACACCCTAACAACAAAAACTACTAAACCCCAACAAGAAACAACCCTAAACCCCTAACAACAAACACTAACCCCCTAACAGCAAACAACACTAAACCTCTAACAAGAAACTAACCTAACCCCCTAACAACCAACAACGCACACCCCCTAACCACAAACAACACTAACACCCTAACCACAAACAACACTAACCCCGTAAGAACAAACTACACTACCCCCAAACAACAAACAACACTAACACCCTAAGAACAAAAACTACTAAACCCAACAAGAAACAACCCTAAACCCCTAACAACAAACACTAACCCCCTAACAACAAACAACACTAAACCCCTAACAAGAAACTTACCTAAGCCCGTAACAACAAACAACCCTAACCTCCTAACAACAAACAACCTTAAACCCCTAACAACAAACAACCCTAAACCCCTAACAACAAACAACACTAACACCCTAACAACAAAAACTAGTAAACCCCAACAAGAAACAACCCTAAACCCGTAACAACAAACACTAACCCCCTAACAACAAACAACACTAAACCCCTAACAAGAAACTAACCAAACCCCGTAACAACAAACAACCCTAACCTCCTAACAGCAAACAACCTTAAACCCCTAACAACAAACAACCCTAAACCCCTAACAACAAACAACACTAACACCCTAACAACAAAAACCACTAAACCCCAACAAGAAACAACACTAAACCCCTAACAACAAACACTAACCCCCTAACAACAAACAACACTAAACCCCTAACAAGAAACTAACCTAACCCTGTAACAACAAACAGCCCTAACCTCCTAACAACAAACCACCTTAACCCCCTAACAACAAACAACCCTAAACCCCTAACAACAAACAATCCTAACCCCCTAACAACCAACAACTCTCACCCCCTAACCACAAACAACACTAACACCCTAACCACAAACAACACTAACCCCGTAAGAACAAACAACACTAACCCCCTAAGCACAAACAACACTAACATCCTAACAACAAAAACTACTAAACCCCAAAAAGAAACAACCCTAAACCCCTAACAACAAACACTAACCCCCTAACAACAAACAACACTAAACCCCTAACAAGAAACTAACCTAAACCCGTAACAACAAACAACCCTAACCTCCTAACAACAAACAACGTTAAACCCCTAACAACAAACAACCCTAAACCCCCAACAACAAACAACACTAACACCCTAACAAAAAAAGCACTAAACCCCAACAAGAAACAACACTAAACCCCTAACAACAAACACTAACCCCCTAACAACAAACAACACTAAACCCCTAACAAAAAACTAACCTAACCCTGTAACAACAAACAACCCTAACCTCCTAACAAGAAACAACCTTAACCCCCTAACAACAAACAACTCTAAACCCCTAACAACAAACAATCCTAACCACCTAACAACCAACAACGCTCAACCCCTAACCACAAACAACACTAACACCCTAACCACAAACAACACTAACCCCGTAAGAACAAACAACACTAACCCCCTAACAACAAACAACACTAACACCCTAACAACAAAAACTACTAAACCCCAACAAGAAACAACCCTAAACCCCTAACAACAAACACTAACCCCCTAACAACAAACAACACTAAACCCCTAACAAGAAACTAACCTAACCCCGTAACAACAAACAACCCTAACCTCCTAGCAACAACCTTAAACCCCTAACAACAAACAACCCTAAACCCCTAACAACAAACAACACTAACACCCTAACAACAAAAACCACTAAACCCCAACAAGAAACAACACTAAACCCCTAACAACAAACACTAACGCCCTAACAACAAACAACACTAAACCCCTAACAAGAAACTAACCTAACCCTGTAACAACAAACAGCCCAAACCTCCTAACAACAAACAACCTTAACCCCCTAACAACAAACAACCCTAAACCCCTAACAACAAACAATCCTAACCACCTAACAACCAACAACGCTCACCCCCTAACCACAAACAACACTAACACCCTAACAACAAAAACTACTAAACTCCAACAAGAAACAACCCTAAACCCCTAACAACAAACACTAACCCCCTGACAACAAACAACCCTAAACCCGTAACAAGAAACTAACCTAAACCCGTAACAACAAACAACCCTAAACTCCTAACAACAAACAACCTTAAACCCCTAACAAGAAACAACCCTAAACCCCTAACAACAAACAACACTAACACCCTAAGAACAAAAACCAGTAAATTCCAACAAGAAACAACACTAAACCCCTAAAAACAAACACTAACCCCCTAACAACAAACAACACTAAACCCCTAACAAGAAACTAACCTAACCCTGTAACAACAAACAGCCCTAACCCCCTAACAACAAACAACCTTAACCCCCTAACAACAAACAACCCTAAACCCCTAACAACAAACAATAATAACCCCCTAACAACCAACAACTCTCACACCCTAACCACAAACAACACTAACACCCTAACCACAAACAACACTAACCCCGGAAGAACAAACAACACTAACCCCCTAATCACAAACAACACTAACACCCTAACAACAAAAACTACTAAACCCCAACAAGAAGCAACCCTAAACCCCTAACAACAAACACTAACCCCCTAACAGCAAACAACACTAAACCCCTAACAAGAAACTAACCTAACCCCGTAACAACAAACAACCCTAACCTCCTAACAACAAACAATCTTAACTCCCTAACAACAAACAACCCTAAACCCCTAACAACAAGCAATCCTAACCCCCTAACAACCAACAACGCACACCCCCTAACCGCAAACAACACTAACACCCTAACCATAAACAACACTAACCCCGTAGGAACAAACAACACTAACCCCCTAACAACAAACAACACTAACACCCTAACAACAAAAACTACTAAACCCCAACAAGAAACAACCCTAAAGCCCTAACAACAAACACTAACCCCCTAACAACAAACAACTCTAAACCCCTAACAAGAAACTAACCTAAAACCGTAACAACAAACAACACTAACCTCCTAACAACAAACAACCTTAAACCCCTAACAACAAACAACCCTAAACCCCTAACAACAAACAACACTAACACCCTAACAACAAAAACCACTAAACCCCAACAAGAAACAACACTAAACCCCTAACAACAAACACTAACCCCGTAACAACAAACAACACTAAACCCCTAACAAAAAACTAATCTAACCCTGTAACAACAAACAGCCCTAACCTCCTAACAACAAAAAACCTTAACCCCATAACAACAAACAACCCTAAACCCCTAACAACAAACAATCCTAACCCCCTAACAACCAACAACTCTCACCCCTAACCACAAACAACACTAACACCCTAACCACAAACAACACTAACCCCGTAAGAACAAACAACACTAACCCCCTAACAAACAACAACACTAACCTCCTATCCAAAAACAACACTAACACCCTAACAACAAAAACTACTAAACCCCAACAAGAAACAACCCTAAACCCCTAACAACAAACACTATCCCCCTAACAACAAACAACACTAAACCCCTAACAAGAAACTAACCTAACCCCGTAACAACAAACAACCCTAACCTCCTAACAGCTAACAACCTTAAACCCCTAACAACAAACAACCCTAAAACCCTAACAACAAACACTAACACCCTAACAACAAAAACCACTAAACCCCAACAAGAAACAACACTAAACCCCTAACAACAAACACTAACCCCCTAACAACAAACAACACTAAACCCCTAACAAGAAACTAACCTAACCCTGTAACAACAAACAGCCCAAACCTCCTAACAACAAACAACCTTAACCCCCTAACAACAAACAACCCTAAACCCCTAACAACAAACAATCCTAACCACCTAACAACCAACAACGCTCACCCCCTAACCACAAACAACACTAACCCCGTAAGAACAAAAAACACTAACCCCCTAACCACAAACAACACTAACACCCTAACAACAAAAATTACTAAACTCCAACAAGAAACAACCCTAAACCCCTAACAACAAACACTAACCCCCTGACAACAAACAACCCTAAACCTCTAACAACAAACAACACTAACACCCTAACAACAAAAACCACTAAAACCCAACAAGAAATAACACTAAACCCGTAACAACAAACACTAACCCCCTAAAAACAAACAACACTAAACCCCTAACAAGAAACTAACCTAACCCTGTAACAACAAACAACCCTAACCTCCTAACAACAAACAACCCTAACCTCCTAACAACAAACAACCCTAACCCCCTAACAAACAACAACACTAAGCCCCTAACCACAAACAACACTAACACCCTAACAACTAAAACTACTAAACCCCAACAAGAAACAACCCTAAACCCCTAACAACAAACACTAACCCCCTAACAACAAACAACACTAAACCCCTAACAAGAAACTAACCTAACCCCGTAACAACAAACAACCCTAACCTCCTAACAACAAACAACCTTAAACCCCTAAGAACAAACAACCCTAAACCCCTAACAACAAAGAACACTAACACCCTAACAACAAAAACCACTAAACCCCAACAAGAAACAACACTAAACCCCTAACAACAAACACTAACCTCCTGACAACAAACAACACTAAACCCCTAACAAGAAACTAACCTAACCCTGTAACAACAAACAACCCTAACCTCCTAACAACAAACAACCTTAACCCCCTAACAACAAACAACCCTAAACCTCTAACAACAAACAATCCTAACCCCCTAACAACCAACAACGCACACCCCCTAACCACAAACAACACTAACACCCTAACCACAAACAACACTAACCCCGTAAGAACAAGCAACACTAACCCCCTAACAACAAACAACACTAACACCCTAACAACAAAAACTACTAAACCCCAACAAGAAACAACCCTAAACCCCTAACAACAAACACTAACCCCCTAACAACAAACAACACTAAACCCCTAACAAGAAACTAACCTAAACCCGTAACAACAAACAACCCTAACCTCCTAACAACAAACAACCTTAAACCCCTAACAACAAACAACCCTAAACCCCTAACAACAAACACTAACACCCTAACAACAAAAACCACTAAACCCCAACAAGAAACAACACTAAACCCCTAACAACAAACACTAACCCCCTAACAACAAACAACACTAAACCCCTAACAACAAACACTAACCCCCTAACAACAAACAACACTAAACCCCTAACAAGAAACTAACCTAACCCCGTAACAACAAACAACCCTAACCTCCTAACAACAAACAACCTTAACCCCCTAAACAACCAACAACAATAACCCCCTAACCACCAACAGCACTAACCCAGTAAAACCAAAAAAAACTAACCCCCTAACAACAACCAACACTTATCCCCTAAAAACAAACAACACTAACCCCCAACAAGAAAGAACCCAAATCCTCTAAGAACAAACAACTCTAACCCCCAACAACAAAAAACTCGGAACCCCTAACAACAAGCAACACTAAAACACTAACAACAAACAACCCTTACCTCCTAACAACCAACAGCACTAACCCCCTAAGCAAAAACACTAACACCCTAACAACAAAACCCACTAAACCCCAACAAGATACAACCCTAAACACCTAACAGCAAACAACACTAACCCCCTAACAACAAACAACACTAACACCCTAACAACAAAGGTCCCTAACCCCCTAAAAACAAACAACACTAAGCCCCAACAACAAACCACACTAACTCTCTAACAACAACCCTAATCCCCTAACTACAATCAACACTAACCCACTAACAACAAACAAAACTACCCCCTAAAAAACAACACAAACCCAAAACAACAAACAACTCTCACACCCTAACAACAAACAACACTAACCCCCAAACAACAACAACACTAACCCCAAAAACGGACAACACTAACACCCTAACAACAAACACTACTAAACCCCAACTAGGAACAACCCTAACCCCCTAACAACAAACAACACTAACCCCCTAACAACAAACAACCCTAAACCCCTAACATCAAAGAAAACTAACACCCTAACAACAAACAACCCTAACGCCCTAACAACAAACAACACTAACCCCCTAACCACAAACAACACTAACACCCTAACCACAAACAACACTAACCCCCTAACAACAAACAACACTAAACCCCTAACAAGAAACTAACCTAACCCCGTAACAACAAACAACCCTAACATCCTAACAACAAACAACCTTAAACCCCTAACAACAAACAACCCTAAACCCCTAACAACAAACAACAGTAACACACTAACAACAAAAAACACTAAACCCCAACAAGAAACAACACTAAACCCCTAACAACAAACACTAACCCCCTAACAACAAACAACACTAAACCCCTAACAAGAAACTAACCTAACCCTGTAACAACAAACAACCCTAACCTCCTAACAACAAATAACCCTAACCCCCTAACAAACAACACTAACCCCCTAACCACAAACAACACTAACACCCTAACAACAAAAACTACTAAACCCCAACAAGAAACAACCCTAAACCCCTAGCAACAAACACTAACCCCCTAACAACAAACAACACTAAACCCCTAACAAGAAACTAACCTAACCCTGTAACAACAAACAACCCTAACCACCTAACAACAAACAACCTTAACCCCCTAACAACAAACAACCCTAAACCCCTAACAACAAACAATCCTAACCCCCTAACAACCAACAACGCACACCCCCTATCCACAAACAACACTAACACCGTAACCACAAACAACACTAACCCCGTAAGAACAAACTACACTAACCCCCTAACAACAAACAACACTAACACCCTAACAAGAAAAACTACTAAACCCCAACAAGAAACAACCCTAAACCCCTAACAACAAACACTAACCCCCTAACAACAAACAACACTAAACCCCTAACAAGAAACTAACCTAAACCCGTAACAACAAACAACCCTAAACTCCTAACAACAAACAACCTTAAACCCCTAACAACAAACAACCCTAAACCCCTAACAACAAACAACACTAACACCCTGACAAGAAAAAGCACTAAACCCCAACAAGAAACAACACTAAACCCCTAACAACAAACACTAACCCCCTAACAACAAACAACACTAAACCCCTAACAATAAACTAACCTAACCCTGTAACAACAAACAACCCTAACCTCCTAACAACAAACAACCCTAACCCCCAACAAACAACAACACTAAGCCCCTAACCACAAACAACACTAACACCCTAACAACTAAAACTACTAAACCCCAACAAGAAACAACCCTAAACCCCTAACAACAAACACTAACCCCCTAACAACAAACAACACTAAACCCCTAACAAGAAACTAAAATAACCCCGTAACAACAAACAACCCTAACCTCCTAACAACAAACAACCTTAACCCCCTAACAACAAACAACCCTAAACCTCTAACAACAAACAATCCTAACCCCCTAACAACCAACAACGCACACCCCCTAACCACAAACAACACTAACACCCTAACCACAAACAACACTAACCCCGTAAGAACAAGCAACACTAACCCCCTAACAACAAACAACACTAACACCCTAACAACAAAAACTACTAAACCCCAACAAGAAACAACCCTAAACCCCAAACAACAAACACTAACCCCCTAACAACAAACAACACTAAACCCCTAACAAGAAACTAACCTAAACCCGTAACAACAAACAACCCTAACCTCCTAACAACAAACAACCTTAAACCCCTAACAACAAACAACCCTAAACCCCTAACAACAAACACTAACACCCTAACAACAAAAACCACTAAACCCCAACAAGAAACAACACTAAACCCCTAACAACAAACACTAACCCCCTAACAACAAACAACACTAAACCCCTAACAACAAACACTAACCCCCTAACAACAAACAACACTAAACCCCTAACAAGAAACTAACCTAACCCCGTAACAACAAACAACCCTAACCTCCTAACAACAAACAACCTTAACCCCCTAAACAACCAACAACAATAACCCCCTAACCACCAACAGCACTAACCCAGTAAAACCAAAAAAAACTAACCCCCTAACAACAACCAACACTTATCCCCTAAAAACAAACAACACTAACCCCCAACAAGAAAGAACCCAAATCCTCTAAGAACAAACAACTCTAACCCCCAACAACAAAAAACTCGGAACCCCTAACAACAAGCAACACTAAAACACTAACAACAAACAACCCTTACCTCCTAACAACCAACAGCACTAACCCCCTAAGCAAAAACACTAACACCCTAACAACAAAACCCACTAAACCCCAACAAAAAACAACCCTAAACACCTAACAGCAAACAACACTAACCCCCTAACAACAAACAACACTAACACCCTAACAACAAAGATCCCTAACCCCCTAAAAACAAACAACACTAAGCCCCAACAACAAACCACACTAACTCTCTAACAACAACCCTAATCCCCTAACTACAATCAACACTAACCCACTAACAACAAACAAAACTACCCCCTAAAAAACAACACAAACCCCAAACAACAAACAACTCTCACACCCTAACAACAAACAACACTAACCCCCAAACAACAACAACACTAACCCCAAAAACGGACAACACTAACACCCTAACAACAAACACTACTAAACCCCAACTAGGAACAACCCTAACCCCCTAACAACAAACAACACTAACCCCCTAACAACAAACAACCCTAAACCCCTAACATCAAAGAAAACTAACACCCTAACAACAAACAACCCTAACGCCCTAACAACAAACAACACTAACCCCCGAACAGCAAACAACCCTAAACCCTAAAAACCAGAAACACTAACCCACTAACAACAAACAACAATAACCCACTAAGAACAAACAACCCTAACACCCTAACAACAAACAACCTTAAACCTCTAACAACAAACAACCCTAAACCCTTAACAACAAACAATCCTAACCCCCTAACCACCAACAACACTCACCCCCTAACCACAAACAACACTAACACCCTAACCACAAACAACACTAACCCCGTAAGAACAAACAACACTAACCCCGTAACAACAAACAACACTAACACCCTAACAACAAAAACCACTAAAGCCAACAAGAAACAACCATAAACCCCTAAATACAAACAACACTAACCCCCTAACAACAAACAACACCAACACCCTAACAACAAAAACTACTAAACCCCAACAAGAAACAACCCTAAACCCCTAACAACAAACACTAAACCCCTAACAACAAACAACACTAAACCCCTAACAAGAAACTAACCTAACCCCGTAACAACAAACAACCCTAACCTCCTAACAACAAACAACCTTAAACCCCTAACAACAAACAACCCTAAACCCCTAACAACAAACACTAACACCCTAACAACAAAAACCACTAAACCCCAACAAGAAACAACACTAAACCCCTAACAACAAACACTAACCCCCTAACAACAAACAACACTAAACCCCTAACAACAAACACTAACCCCCTAACAACAAACAACACTAAACCCCTAACAAGAAACTAACCTAACCCCGTAACAACAAACAACCCTAACCTCCTAACAACAAACAACCTTAACCCCCTAAACAACCAACAACAATAACCCCCTAACCACCAACAGCACTAACCCAGTAAAACCAAAAAAAACTAACCCCCTAACAACAACCAACACTTATCCCCGAAAAACAAACAACACTAACCCCCAACAAGAAAGAACCCAAATCCTCTAAGAACAAACAACTCTAAACCCCAACAACAAAAAACTCGGAACCCCTAACAACAAGCAACACTAAAACACTAACAACAAACAACCCTTACCTCCTAACAACCAACAGCACTAACCCCCTAAGCAAAAACACTAACACCCTAACAACAAAACCCACTAAACCCCAACAAGAAACAACCCTAAACACCTAACAGCAAACAACACTAACCCCCTAACAACAAACAACACTAACACCCTAACAACAAAGATCCCTAACCCCCTAAAAACAAACAACACTAAGCCCCAACAACAAACCACACTAACTCTCTAACAACAACCCTAATCCCCTAACTACAATCAACACTAACCCACTAACAACAAACAAAACTACCCCCTAAAAAACAACACAAACCCCAAACAACAAACAACTCTCACACCCTAACAACAAACAACACTAACCCCCAAACAACAACAACACTAACCCCAAAAACGGACAACACTAACACCCTAACAACAAACACTACTAAACCCCAACTAGGAACAACCCTAACCCCCTAACAACAAACAACACTAACCCCCTAACAACAAACAACCCTAAACCCCTAACATCAAAGAAAACTAACACCCTAACAACAAACAACCCTAACGCCCTAACAACAAACAACACTAACCCCTGAACAGCAAACAACCCTAAACCCTAAAAACCAGAAACACTAACCCACTAACAACAAACAACAATAACCCACTAAGAACAAACAACCCTAACACCCTAACAACAAACAACCTTAAACCTCTAACAACAAACAACCCTAAACCCTTAACAACAAACAATCCTAACCCCCTAACCACCAACAACACTCACCCCCTAACCACAAACAACACTAACACCCTAACCACAAACAACACTAACCCCGTAAGAACAAACAACACTAACCCCGTAACAACAAACAACACTAACACCCTAACAACAAAAACCACTAAAGCCAACAAGAAACAACCATAAACCCCTAAATACAAACAACACTAACCCCCTAACCACAAACAACATTAACACCCTAACAACAAAAACTACTAAACCCCAACAAGAAGCAACCCTAAACCCCTAACAACAAACACTAACCCCCTAACAGCAAACAACACTAAACCCCTAAGAAGAAACTAACCTAACCCCGTAACAACAAACAACCCTAACCTCCTAACAGCAAACAACCTTAAACCCCTAACAACAAACAACCCTAAACCCCTAACAACAAACAACACTAACACCCTAACAACAAAAACCACTAAACCCCAACAAGAAACAACACTAAACCCCTAACAACAAACACTAACCCCCTAACAACAAACAACACTAAACCCCTAACAAGAAACTAACCTAACCCTGTAACAACAAACAACCCTAACCTCCTAACAAATAACAACCTTAACCCCCTAACAAACAACAACACTAACCCGCTAACCACAAACAACACTAATACCCTAACAACAAAAACTACTAAACCCCAACAAGAAACAGCCCTAAACCCCTAACAACAAACACTAACCCCCTAACAACAAAAAACACTAAACCCCTAACAAGAAACTAACCTAACCCCGTAACAACAAACAACTCTAACCTCCTAACAACAAACAACCTTAAACCCCTAACAACAAACAACCCTAAAACCCTAACAACAAACAACAACAACACCCTAACAACAAAAACCACTAAACCCCAACAAGAAACAACACTAAACGCCTAACAACAAACACTAACCCCCTAACAACAAACAACACTAAACCCCTAACAAGAAACTAACCTAACCCTGTAACAACAAAGATCCCTAACCTCCTAACAACAAACAACCTTAACCCCCTAACAACAAACAACCCTAAACCCCTAACAACAAACCATCCTAACCCCCTAACAACCAACAACGCATACCCCCTAACCACAAACAACACTAACACCCTAACCACAAACAACACTAACCGTATAAGAACAAACAACACTAACCCCCTAACAACAAACAACACTAACACCCTAAAAACAAAAACTACTAAACCCCAACAAGAAACAACCCTAAACCCCTAACAACAAACACTAACCCCCTAACAACAAACAACACTAAACCCCTAACAAGAAACTAACCTAACCCCGTAACAACAAACAACCCTAACATCCTAACAACAAACAACCTTAAACCCCTAACAACAAACAACCCTAAACCCCTAACAACAAACAACAGTAACACACTAACAACAAAAAACACTAAACCCCAACAAGAAACAACACTAAACCCCTAACAACAAACACTAACCCCCTAACAACAAACAACACTAAACCCCTAACAAGAAACTAACCTAACCCTGTAACAACAAACAACCCTAACCTCCTAACAACAAATAACCCTAACCCCCTAACAAACAACACTAACCCCCTAACCACAAACAACACTAACACCCTAAGAACAAAAACTACTAAACCCCAACAAGAAACAACCCTAAACCCCTAGCAACAAACACTAACCCCCTAACAACAAAAAACACTAAACCCCTAACAAGAAACTAACCTAACCCTGTAACAACAAACAACCCTAACCACCTAACAACAAACAACCTTAACCCCCTAACAACAAACAACCCTAAACCCCTAACAACAAACAATCCTAACCCCCTAACAACCAACAACGCACACCCCCTATCCACAAACAACACTAACACCCTAACCACAAACAACACTAACCCCGTAAGAACAAACAACACTAACCCCCTAACAACAAACAACACCAACACCCTAACAAGAAAAACTACTAAACCCCAAAAAGAAACAACCCTTAACCCCTAACAACAAACACTAACCCCCTAACAACAAACAACACTAAACCCGTAACAAGAAACTAACCTAAACCCGTAACAACAAACAACCCTAAACTCCTAACAACAAACAACCTTAAACCCCTAACAACAAACAACCCTAAACCCCTAACAACAAACAACACTAACACCCTAAGAACAAAAACCAGTAAACTTCAACAAGAAACAATACTAAACCCCTAACAACAAACACTAACCCCTTAACAACAAACAACACTAAACCCCTAACAAGAAACTAACCTAACCCTGTAACAACAAACAGCCCTAACCCCCTAACAACAAACAACCTTAACCCCCTAACAACAAACAACCCTAAACCCCTAACAACAAACAATAATAACCCCCTAACAACCAACAACTCTCACACCCTAACCACAAACAACACTAACACCCTAACCACAAACAACACTAACCCCGTAAGAACAAACAACACTAACCCCCTAATCACAAACAACACTAACACCCTAACAACAAAAACTACTAAACCCCAACAAAAAGCAACCCTAAACCCCTAACAACAAACACTAACCCCCTAACAGCAAACAACACTAAACCCCTAACAAGAAACTAACCTAACCCCGTAACAACAAACAACCCTAACCTCCTAACAACAAACAACCTTAAACCCCTAACAACAAACAACCCTAAACCCCTGACAACAAACAACACTAACACCCTAACAACAAAAACCAATAAACCCCAACAAGAAACAACACTAAACCCCTAACAACAAACACTAACCCCCTAACAACAAACAACACTAAACCCCTAACAAGAAACTAACCTAACCCTGTAACAACAAACAACCCTAACCTCCTAACAAAAAACAACCTTAACCCCCTAACAAACAACAACACTAACCCCCTAACCACAAACAACACTAACACCCTAACAACAAAAACTACTAAACCGCAACAAGAAACAGCCCTAAACCCCTAACAACAAACACTAAAACCCTAACAACAAAAAACACTAAACCCCTAACAAGAAACTAACCTAACCCCGTAACAACAAACAACCCTAACCTCCTAACAACAAACAACCTTAAACCCCTAACAACAAACAACCCTAAACCCCTATCAACAAACAACACTAACACCCTAACAACAAAAACCACTAAACTCCAACAAGAAACAACACTAAACCCCTAACAACAAACACTAACCCCCTAACAACAAACAACACTAAACCCCTAACAAGAAACTAACCTAACCCCGTAACAACAAACAACCCTAACCTCCTAACAACAAACAACCTTAAACCCCTAACAACAAACAACCCTAAACCCCTGACAACAAACAACACTAACACCCTAACAACAAAAACCACTAAACCCCAACAAGAAACAACACTAAACCCCTAACAACAAACACTAACCCCCTAACAACAAACAACACTAAACCCCTAACAAGAAACTAACCTAACCCTGTAACAACAAACAACCCTAACCTCCTAACAACAAACAACCTTAACCCCCTAACAAACAACAACACTAACCCCCTAACCACAAACAACACTAACACCCTAACAACAAAAACTACTAAACCGCAACAAGAAACAGCCCTAAACCCCTAACAACAAACACTAAAACCCTAACAACGAAAAACACTAAACCCCTAACAAGAAACTAACCTAACCCCGTAACAACAAACAACCCTAACCTCCTAACAACAAACAACCTTAAACCCCTAACAACAAACAACCCTAAACCCCTATCAACAAACAACACTAACACCCTAACAACAAAAACCACTAAACTCCAACAAGAAACAACACTAAACCCCTAACAACAAACACTAACCCCCTAACAACAAACAACACTAAACCCCTAACAAGAAACTAACCTAACCCTGTAACAACAAAGATCCCTAACCTCCTAACAACAAACAACCTTAACCCTCTAACAACAAACAACCCTAAACCCCTAACAACAAACCATCCTAACCCCCTAACAACCAACAACGCACACCCCCTAACCACAAACAACACTAACACCCTAACCACAAACAACACTAACCCCGTAAGAACAAACAACACTAACCCCCTAACAACAAACAACACTAACACCCTAACAACAAAAACTACTAAACCCCAACAAGAAACAACCCTAAACCCCTAACAACAAACACTAACCCCCTAACAACAAACAACACTAAACCCCTAACAAGAAACTAACCTAACCCCGTAACAACAAACAACCCTAACCTCCTAACAACAAAGAACCTTAAACCCCTAACAACAAACAACCCTAAACCCCTAACAACAAACAACACTAACACACTAACAACAAAAAACACTAAACCCCAACAAGAAACAACACTAAACCCCTAAGAAGAAACACTAACCCCCTAACAACAAACAACACTAAACCCCTAACAAGAAACTAACCTAACCCCGTAACAACAAACAACCCTAACCTCCTAGCAACAACCTTAAACCCCTAACAACAAACAACCCTAAACCCCTAACAACAAACAACACTAACACCCTAACAACAAAAACCACTAAACCCCAACAAGAAACAACACTAAACCCCTAACAACAAACACTAACCCCCTAACAACAAACAACACTAAACCCCTAACAAGAAACTAACCTAACCCTGTAACAACAAACAGCCCAAACCTCCTAACAACAAACAACCTTAACCCCCTAACAACAAACAACCCTAAACCCCTAACAACAAACAATCCTAACCACCTAACAACCAACAACGCTCACCCCCTAACCACAAACAACACTAACACCCTAACAACAAAAACTACTAAACTCCAACAAGAAACAACCCTAAACCCCTAACAACAAACACTAACCCCCTGACAACAAACAACCCTAAACCCGTAACAAGAAACTAACCTAAACCCGTAACAACAAACAACCCTAAACTCCTAACAACAAACAACCTTAAACCCCTAACAAGAAACAACCCTAAACCCCTAACAACAAACAACACTAACACCCTAAGAACAAAAACCAGTAAATTCCAACAAGAAACAACACTAAACCCCTAACAACAAACACTAACCCCCTAACAACAAACAACACTAAACCCCTAACAAGAAACTAACCTAACCCTGTAACAACAAACAGCCCTAACCCCCTAACAACAAACAACCTTAACCCCCTAACAACAAACAACCCTAAACCCCTAACAACAAACAATAATAACCCCCTAACAACCAACAACTCTCACACCCTAACCACAAACAACACTAACACCCTAACCACAAACAACACTAACCCCGGAAGAACAAACAACACTAACCCCCTAATCACAAACAACACTAACACCCTAACAACAAAAACTACTAAACCCCAACAAGAAGCAACCCTAAACCCCTAACAACAAACACTAACCCCCTAACAGCAAACAACACTAAACCCCTAACAAGAAACTAACCTAACCCCGTAACAACAAACAACCCTAACCTCCTAACAACAAACAATCTTAACTCCCTAACAACAAACAACCCTAAACCCCTAACAACAAGCAATCCTAACCCCCTAACAACCAACAACGCACACCCCCTAACCGCAAACAACACTAACACCCTAACCACAAACAACACTAACCCCGTAGGAACAAACAACACTAACCCCCTAACAACAAACAACACTAACACCCTAACAACAAAAACTACTAAACCCCAACAAGAAACAACCCTAAAGCCCTAACAACAAACACTAACCCCCTAACAACAAACAACTCTAAACCCCTAACAAGAAACTAACCTAAAACCGTAACAACAAACAACACTAACCTCCTAACAACAAACAACCTTAAACCCCTAACAACAAACAACCCTAAACCCCTAACAACAAACAACACTAACACCCTAACAACAAAAACCACTAAACCCCAACAAGAAACAACACTAAACCCCTAACAACAAACACTAACCCCGTAACAACAAACAACACTAAACCCCTAACAAAAAACTAATCTAACCCTGTAACAACAAAGAGCCCTAACCTCCTAACAACAAAAAACCTTAACCCCATAACAACAAACAACCCTAAACCCCTAACAACAAACAATCCTAACCCCCTAACAACCAACAACTCTCACCCCTAACCACAAACAACACTAACACCCTAACCACAAACAACACTAACCCCGTAAGAACAAACAACACTAACCCCCTAACAAACAACAACACTAACCTCCTATCCAAAAACAACACTAACACCCTAACAACAAAAACTACTAAACCCCAACAAGAAACAACCCTAAACCCCTAACAACAAACACTATCCCCCTAACAACAAACAACACTAAACCCCTAACAAGAAACTAACCTAACCCCGTAACAACAAACAACCCTAACCTCCTAACAGCTAACAACCTTAAACCCCTAACAACAAACAACCCTAAAACCCTAACAACAAACACTAACACCCTAACAACAAAAACCACTAAACCCCAACAAGAAACAACACTAAACCCCTAACAACAAACACTAACCCCCTAACAACAAACAACACTAAACCCCTAACAAGAAACTAACCTAACCCTGTAACAACAAACAGCCCAAACCTCCTAACAACAAACAACCTTAACCCCCTAACAACAAACAACCCTAAACCCCTAACAACAAACAATCCTAACCACCTAACAACCAACAACGCTCACCCCCTAACCACAAACAACACTAACCCCGTAAGAACAAACAACACTAACCCCCTAACCACAAACAACACTAACACCCTAACAACAAAAATTACTAAACTCCAACAAGAAACAACCCTAAACCCCTAACAACAAACACTAACCCCCTGACAACAAACAACCCTAAACCTCTAACAACAAACAACACTAACACCCTAACAACAAAAACCACTAAAACCCAACAAGAAATAACACTAAACCCGTAACAACAAACACTAACCCCCTAAAAACAAACAACACTAAACCCCTAACAAGAAACTAACCTAACCCTGTAACAACAAACAACCCTAACCTCCTAACAACAAACAACCCTAACCTCCTAACAACAAACAACCCTAACCCCCTAACAAAGAACAACACTAAGCCCCTAACCACAAACAACACTAACACCCTAACAACTAAAACTACTAAACCCCAACAAGAAACAACCCTAAACCCCTAACAACAAACACTAACCCCCTAACAACAAACAACACTAAACCCCTAACAAGAAACTAACCTAACCCCGTAACAACAAACAACCCTAACCCCCTAACAACAAACAACCCTAAACCTCTAACAACAAACAATCCTAACCCCCTAACAACCAACAACGCACACCCCCTAACCACAAACAACACTAACACCCTAACCACAAACAACACTAACCCCGTAAGAACAAGCAACACTAACCCCCTAACAACAAACAACACTAACACCCTAACAACAAAAACTACTAAACCCCAACAAGAAACAACCCTAAACCCCTAACAACAAACACTAACCCCCTAACAACAAACAACACTAAACCCCTAACAAGAAACTAACCTAAACCCGTAACAACAAACAACCCTAACCTCCTAACAACAAACAACCTTAAACCCCTAACAACAAACAACCCTAAACCCCTAACAACAAACACTAACACCCTAACAACAAAAACCACTAAACCCCAACAAGAAACAACACTAAACCCCTAACAACAAACACTAACCCCCTAACAACAAACAACACTAAACCCCTAACAACAAACACTAACCCCCTAACAACAAACAACACTAAACCCCTAACAAGAAACTAACCTAACCCCGTAACAACAAACAACCCTAACCTCCTAACAACAAACAACCTTAACCCCCTAAACAACCAACAACAATAACCCCCTAACCACCAACAGCACTAACCCAGTAAAACCAAAAAAAACTAACCCCCTAACAACAACCAACACTTATCCCCTAAAAACAAACAACACTAACCCCCAACAAGAAAGAACCCAAATCCTCTAAGAACAAACAACTCTAACCCCCAACAACAAAAAACTCGGAACCCCTAACAACAAGCAACACTAAAACACTAACAACAAACAACCCTTACCTCCTAACAACCAACAGCACTAACCCCCTAAGCAAAAACACTAACACCCTAACAACAAAACCCACTAAACCCCAACAAGATACAACCCTAAACACCTAACAGCAAACAACACTAACCCCCTAACAACAAACAACACTAACACCCTAACAACAAAGATCCCTAACCCCCTAAAAACAAACAACACTAAGCCCCAACAACAAACCACACTAACTCTCTAACAACAACCCTAATCCCCTAACTACAATCAACACTAACCCACTAACAACAAACAAAACTACCCCCTAAAAAACAACACAAACCCCAAACAACAAACAACTCTCACACCCTAACAACAAACAACACTAACCCCCAAACAACAACAACACTAACCCCAAAAACGGACAACACTAACACCCTAACAACAAACACTACTAAACCCCAACTAGGAACAACCCTAACCCCCTAACAACAAACAACACTAACCCCCTAACAACAAACAACCCTAAACCCCTAACATCAAAGAAAACTAACACCCTAACAACAAACAACCCTAACGCCCTAACAACAAACAACACTAACCCCCGAACAGCAAACAACCCTCAACCCTAAAAACCAGAAACACTAACCCACTAACAACAAACAACAATAACCCACTAAGAACAAACAACCCTAACACCCTAACAACAAACAACCTTAAACCTCTAACAACAAACAACCCTAAACCCTTAACAACAAACAATCCTAACCCCCTAACCACCAACAACACTCACCCCCTAACCACAAACAACACTAACACCCTAACCACAAACAACACTAACCCCCTAACAACAAACAACACTAAACCCCTAACAAGAAACTAACCTAACCCCGTAACAACAAACAACCCTAACATCCTAACAACAAACAACCTTAAACCCCTAACAACAAACAACCCTAAACCCCTAACAACAAACAACAGTAACACACTAACAACAAAAAACACTAAACCCCAACAAGAAACAACACTAAACCCCTAACAACAAACACTAACCCCCTAACAACAAACAACACTAAACCCCTAACAAGAAACTAACCTAACCCTGTAACAACAAACAACCCTAACCTCCTAACAACAAATAACCCTAACCCCCTAACAAACAACACTAACCCCCTAACCACAAACAACACTAACACCCTAACAACAAAAACTACTAAACCCCAACAAGAAACAACCCTAAACCCCTAGCAACAAACACTAACCCCCTAACAACAAACAACACTAAACCCCTAACAAGAAACTAACCTAACCCTGTAACAACAAACAACCCTAACCACCTAACAACAAACAACCTTAACCCCCTAACAACAAACAACCCTAAACCCCTAACAACAAACAATCCTAACCCCCTAACAACCAACAACGCACACCCCCTATCCACAAACAACACTAACACCGTAACCACAAACAACACTAACCCCGTAAGAACAAACTACACTAACCCCCTAACAACAAACAACACTAACACCCTAACAAGAAAAACTACTAAACCCCAACAAGAAACAACCCTAAACCCCTAACAACAAACACTAACCCCCTAACAACAAACAACACTAAACCCCTAACAAGAAACTAACCTAAACCCGTAACAACAAACAACCCTAAACTCCTAACAACAAACAACCTTAAACCCCTAACAACAAACAACCCTAAACCCCTAACAACAAACAACACTAACACCCTGACAAGAAAAAGCACTAAACCCCAACAAGAAACAACACTAAACCCCTAACAACAAACACTAACCCCCTAACAACAAACAACACTAAACCCCTAACAATAAACTAACCTAACCCTGTAACAACAAACAACCCTAACCTCCTAACAACAAACAACCCTAACCCCCTAACAAACAACAACACTAACCCCCTAACCACAAACAACACTAACACCCTAACAACTAAAACTACTAAACCCCAACAAGAAACAACCCTAAACCCCTAACAACAAACACTAACCCCCTAACAACAAACAACACTAAACCCCTAACAAGAAACTAACCTAACCCCGTAACAACAAACAACCCTAACCTCCTAACAACAAACAACCTTAACCCCCTAACAACAAACAACCCTAAACCTCTAACAACAAACAATCCTAACCCCCTAACAACCAACAACGCACACCCCCTAACCACAAACAACACTAACACCCTAACCACAAACAACACTAACCCCGTAAGAACAAGCAACACTAACCCCCTAACAACAAACAACACTAACACCCTAACAACAAAAACTACTAAACCCCAACAAGAAACAACCCTAAACCCCTAACAACAAACACTAACCCCCTAACAACAAACAACACTAAACCCCTAACAAGAAACTAACCTAAACCCGTAACAACAAACAACCCTAACCTCCTAACAACAAACAACCTTAAACCCCTAACAACAAACAACCCTAAACCCCTAACAACAAACACTAACACCCTAACAACAAAAACCACTAAACCCCAACAAGAAACAACACTAAACCCCTAACAACAAACACTAACCCCCTAACAACAAACAACACTAAACCCCTAACAACAAACACTAACCCCCTAACAACAAACAACACTAAACCCCTAACAAGAAACTAACCTAACCCCGTAACAACAAACAACCCTAACCTCCTAACAACAAACAACCTTAACCCCCTAAACAACCAACAACAATAACCCCCTAACCACCAACAGCACTAACCCAGTAAAACCAAAAAAAACTAACCCCCTAACAACAACCAACACTTATCCCCGAAAAACAAACAACACTAACCCCCAACAAGAAAGAACCCAAATCCTCTAAGAACAAACAACTCTAACCCCCAACAACAAAAAACTCGGAACCCCTAACAACAAGCAACACTAAAACACTAACAACAAACAACCCTTACCTCCTAACAACCAACAGCACTAACCCCCTAAGCAAAAACACTAACACCCTAACAACAAAACCCACTAAACCCCAACAAGAAACAACCCTAAACACCTAACAGCAAACAACACTAACCCCCTAACAACAAACAACACTAACACCCTAACAACAAAGATCCCTAACCCCCTAAAAACAAACAACACTAAGCCCCAACAACAAACCACACTAACTCTCTAACAACAACCCTAATCCCCTAACTACAATCAACACTAACCCACTAACAACAAACAAAACTACCCCCTAAAAAACAACACAAACCCCAAACAACAAACAACTCTCACACCCTAACAACAAACAACACTAACCCCCAAACAACAACAACACTAACCCCAAAAACGGACAACACTAACACCCAAACAACAAACACTACTAAACCCCAACTAGGAACAACCCTAACCCCCTAACAACAAACAACACTAACCCCCTAACAACAAACAACCCTAAACCCCTAACATCAAAGAAAACTAACACCCTAACAACAAACAACCCTAACGCCCTAACAACAAACAACACTAACCCCCGAACAGCAAACAACCCTAAACCCTAAAAACCAGAAACACTAACCCACTAACAACAAACAACAATAACCCACTAAGAACAAACAACCCTAACACCCTAACAACAAACAACCTTAAACCTCTAACAACAAACAACCCTAAACCCTTAACAACAAACAATCCTAACCCCCTAACCACCAACAACACTCACCCCCTAACCACAAACAACACTAACACCCTAACCACAAACAACACTAACCCCGTAAGAACAAACAACACTAACCCCGTAACAACAAACAACACTAACACCCTAACAACAAAAACCACTAAAGCCAACAAGAAACAACCATAAACCCCTAAATACAAACAACACTAACCCCCTAACAACAAACAACACCAACACCCTAACAACAAAAACTACTAAACCCCAACAAGAAACAACCCTAAACCCCTAACAACAAACACTAAACCCCTAACAACAAACAACACTAAACCCCTAACAAGAAACTAACCTAACCCCGTAACAACAAACAACCCTAACCTCCTAACAACAAACAACCTTAAACCCCTAACAACAAACAACCCTAAACCCCTAACAACAAACACTAACACCCTAACAACAAAAACCACTAAACCCCAACAAGAAACAACACTAAACCCCTAACAACAAACACTAACCCCCTAACAACAAACAACACTAAACCCCTAACAACAAACACTAACCCCCTAACAACAAACAACACTAAACCCCTAACAAGAAACTAACCTAACCCCGTAACAACAAACAACCCTAACCTCCTAACAACAAACAACCTTAACCCCCTAAACAACCAACAACAATAACCCCCTAACCACCAACAGCACTAACCCAGTAAAACCAAAAAAAACTAACCCCCTAACAACAACCAACACTTATCCCCGAAAAACAAACAACACTAACCCCCAACAAGAAAGAACCCAAATCCTCTAAGAACAAACAACTCTAAACCCCAACAACAAAAAACTCGGAACCCCTAACAACAAGCAACACTAAAACACTAACAACAAACAACCCTTACCTCCTAACAACCAACAGCACTAACCCCCTAAGCAAAAACACTAACACCCTAACAACAAAACCCACTAAACCCCAACAAGAAACAACCCTAAACACCTAACAGCAAACAACACTAACCCCCTAACAACAAACAACACTAACACCCTAACAACAAAGATCCCTAACCCCCTAAAAACAAACAACACTAAGCCCCAACAACAAACCACACTAACTCTCTAACAACAACCCTAATCCCCTAACTACAATCAACACTAACCCACTAACAACAAACAAAACTACCCCCTAAAAAACAACACAAACCCCAAACAACAAACAACTCTCACACCCTAACAACAAACAACACTAACCCCCAAACAACAACAACACTAACCCCAAAAACGGACAACACTAACACCCTAACAACAAACACTACTAAACCCCAACTAGGAACAACCCTAACCCCCTAACAACAAACAACACTAACCCCCTAACAACAAACAACCCTAAACCCCTAACATCAAAGAAAACTAACACCCTAACAACAAACAACCCTAACGCCCTAACAACAAACAACACTAACCCCCGAACAGCAAACAACCCTAAACCCTAAAAACCAGAAACACTAACCCACTAACAACAAACAACAATAACCCACTAAGAACAAACAACCCTAACACCCTAACAACAAACAACCTTAAACCTCTAACAACAAACAACCCTAAACCCTTAACAACAAACAATCCTAACCCCCTAACCACCAACAACACTCACCCCCTAACCACAAACAACACTAACACCCTAACCACAAACAACACTAACCCCGTAAGAACAAACAACACTAACCCCGTAACAACAAACAACACTAACACCCTAACAACAAAAACCACTAAAGCCAACAAGAAACAACCATAAACCCCTAAATACAAACAACACTAACCCCCTAACCACAAACAACATTAACACCCTAACAACAAAAACTACTAAACCCCAACAAGAAGCAACCCTAAACCCCTAACAACAAACACTAACCCCCTAACAGCAAACAACACTAAACCCCTAAGAAGAAACTAACCTAACCCCGTAACAACAAACAACCCTAACCTCCTAACAGCAAACAACCTTAAACCCCTAACAACAAACAACCCTAAACCCCTAACAACAAACAACACTAACACCCTAACAACAAAAACCACTAAACCCCAACAAGAAACAACACTAAACCCCTAACAACAAACACTAACCCCCTAACAACAAACAACACTAAACCCCTAACAAGAAACTAACCTAACCCTGTAACAACAAACAACCCTAACCTCCTAACAAAAAACAACCTTAACCCCCTAACAAACAACAACACTAACCCGCTAACCACAAACAACACTAATACCCTAACAACAAAAACTACTAAACCCCAACAAGAAACAGCCCTAAACCCCTAACAACAAACACTAACCCCCTAACAACAAAAAACACTAAACCCCTAACAAGAAACTCACCTAACCCCGTAACAACAAACAACCCTAACCTCCTAACAACAAACAACCCTAAACCCCTATCAACAAACAACACTAACACCCTAACAACAAAAACCACTAAACCCCAACAAGAAACAACACTAAACCCCTAACAACAAACACTAACCCCCTAACAGCAAACAACACTAAACCCCTAACAAGAAACTAAACGAACCCCGTAACAACAAACAACCCTAACCTCCTAACAACAAACAACCTTAACCCCCTAACAACAAACAACCCTAAACCCCTAACAACAAACAATCCTAACCCCCTAACAACCAACAACGCTCATCCTCTAACCACAAACAACACTAACACCCTAACCACAAACAACACAAACCCCGTAAGAACAAACAACACTAAGCCCCTAACAACAAACAACACTAACACCCTAACAAAAAAAACTACTAAACCCCAACAAGAAACAACCCTAAACCCCTAACAACAAACACTAACCCCCTAACAACAAACAACACTAAACCCCTAACAAGAAACTAACCTACCTCCGTAACAACAAACAACCCTAACCTCCTAACAACAAACAACCCTAAACCCCTAACAACAAACAACCCTAACCTTCTAACAACAAACAACCCTAACCCCCTAACAAACAACAACACTAACCCCCTAACCACAAACAACACTAACACCCTAACAACAAAAACTACTGAACCCCAACAAGAAACAACACTAAACCCCTAACAACAAACACTAACCCCCTAACAACAAACAACACTAAACCCCTAACCATAAACTAACCTAACCCTGTAACAACAAACAACCCTAACCTCCTAACAACAAACAACCCTAACCCCCTAACAAACAACAACACTAAGCCCCTAACCACAAACAACACTAATACCCTAACAACAAAAACCACTAAACACCAACAAGAAACAACACTAAACCCCTAACAACAAACACTAACCCCCTAACAACAAACAACACTAAACCCCTAACAAGAAACTAACCTAACCCTGTAACAACAAACAACCCTAACCTCCTAACAACAAACAACCCTAACCCCCTAACAAACAACAACACTAAGCCCCTAACCACAAACAACACTAACACCCTAACAACTAAAACTACTAAACCCCAATAAGAAACAACCCTAAACCCCTAACAACAAACACTAACCCCCTAACAACAAACACTAAACCCCTAACAAGAAACTAACCTAACCCCGTAACAACAAACAACCCTAACCTCCTAACAGCAAACAACCTTAAACCCCTAACAACAAACAACCCTAAACCCCTAACAACAAACAACACTAACACCCTAACAACAAAAACCACTAAACCCCAACAAGAAACAACACTAAACCCCTAACAACAAACACTAACCCCCTAACAACAAACAACACTAAACCCCTAACAAGAAACTAACCTAACCCTGTAACAACAAACAGCCCTAACCTCCTAACAACAAACCACCTTAACCCCCTAACAACAAACAACCCTAAACCCCTAACAAACAATCCTAACCCCCTAACAACCAACAACTCTCACCCCCTAACCACAAACAACACTAACACCCTAACCACAAACAACACTAACCCCGTAAGAACAAACAACACTAACCCCCTAAGCACAAACAACACTAACACCCTAACAACAAAAACTACTAAACCCCAAAAAGAAACAACCCTAAACCCCTAACAACAAACACTAACCCCCTAACAACAAACAACACTAAACCCCTAACAAGAAACTAACCTAAACCCGTAACAACAAACAGCCCTAACCTCCTAATAACAAACAACCTTAAACCACTAACAACCAACAACCCTAAACCCCTAACAACAAACAACACTAACACCCTAACAATAAAAACCACTAAACGCCAACAAGAAACAACACTAAACCCCTAACAACAAACACTAAACCCCTAACAAAAAACTAACCTAACCCTGTAACAACAAACAACCCTAACCTCCTAACAACAAACAACCTTAACCCCCTAACAACAAACAACCCTAAACCCCTAACAACAAACAATTCTAACCACCTAACAACCAACAACGCTCAACCCCTAACCAAAAACAACACTAACACCCTAACCACAAAGAACACTAATCCCGTAAGAACAAACAACACTAACCCCCTAACAACAAACAACACTAACACCCTAACAACAAAAACTACTAAACCCCAACAAGAAACAACCCTAAACCCCTAACAACAAACACTAACCCCCTAACAACAAACAACACTAAACCCCTAACAAGAAACTAACCTAACCCCGTAACAACAAACAACCCTAACCTCCTAACAACAACCTTAAACCCCTAACAACAAACAACCCTAAACCCCTAACAACAAACAACTCTAACACCCTAACAACAAAAACCACTAAACCCCAACAAGAAACAACACTAAACCCCTAACAACAAACACTAACCCCCTAACAACAAACAACACTAAACCCCTAACAAGAAACTAACCTAACCCTGTAACAACAAACAGCCCAAACCTCCTAACAACAAACAACCTTAACCCCCTAACAACAAACAACCCTAAACCCCTAACAACAAACAATCCTAACCACCTAACAACAAACAACGCTCACCCCCTAACCACAAACAACACCAACCCCGTAAGAAAAAACAACACTAACCCCCTAACCACAAACAACACTAACACCCTAACAACAAAAACTACTAAACTCCAACAAGAAACAACCCTAAACCCCTAACAACAAACACTAACCCCCTGACAACAAACAACAATAAACCCGTAACAAGAAACTAACCTAAACCCGTAACAACAAACAACCCTAAACTCCTAACAACAAACAACCTTAAACCCCTAACAACAAACAACCCTAAACCCCTAACAACAAACAACACTAACACCCTAACAACAAAAACCAGTAAATTCCAACAAGAAACAACACTAAACCCCTAACAACAAACACTAACCCCCTAACAACAAACAACACTAAACGTCTAACAAGAAACTAACCTAACCCTGTAACAACAAACCTCCCTAAACTCCTAACAACAAACAACCTTAACCCCCTAACAACAAACAACCCTAAACCCCTAACAACAAACAACACTAACACCCTAACAACAAAAAACACTAAACCCCAACAAGGAACAACACTAAACCCCTAACAACAAACACTAACCCCCTAACAACAAACAACACTAAACCCCTAACAAGAAACTAACCTAACCCTGTAACAACAAACAACCCTAACCTCCTAACAACGAACCACCTTAACCCCGTAACAACAAACAACCCTAAACCCCTAACAACAAACAATCCTAACCCCCTAACAACCAACAACTCTCACCCCCTAACCACAAACAACACTAACACCCTATCCACAAACAACACTAACACCCTAACAACAAAAACTACTAAACCCCAAAAAGAAACAACCCTAAACCCCTAACAACAAACACTAACCCCCTAGCAACAAACCACACTAAACCCCTAACAAGAAACTAACCTAACCCCGTAACAACAAACAACCCTAACCTCCTAACAACAGACAACCTTAAACCCCTAACAACAAACAACCCTAAACCTCTAACAACAAACAACACTAACACCCTAACAACAAAAAACACTAAACCCCAACAAGAAACAAGACTAAACCCCTAACAACAAACACTAACCCCCAACAACAAACAACACTAAACCCCTAACAAGAAACTAACCAAACCCTGTAACAACAAACAACCCTAACCTCCTAACAACAAACAACCCTAACCCCCTAACAAACAACAACACTAACCCCCTAACCACAAACAACACTAATACCCTAACAACAAAAACTACTAAACCCCAACAAGAAACAACCCTAAACCCCTAACAACAAACACTAACCCCCTAACAACAAAAAACACTAAACCCCTAACAAGAAACTAACCTAACCCCGTAACAACAAACAACCCTAACCTCCTAACAACAAACAACCTTAAACCCCTAACAACAAACAACCCTAAACCTCTAACAACAAACAACACTAACACCCTAACAACAAAAACCACTAAACCCCAACAAGAAACAACACTAAACCCCTAACAACAAACACTAACCCCCAACAACAAACAACACTAAACCCCTTACAAGAAACTAACCTAACCCTGTAACAACAAACAGCCTTAACCTCCTAACAACAAACCACCTTAACCCCCTAACAACAAACAACCCTAAACCCCTAACAACAAACAATCCTAACCCCCTAACAACCAACAACTCTCACCCCCTAACCACAAACAACACTAACACCCTAACCACAAACAACACTAACCCCGTAAGAACAAACAACACTAACCCCCTAACCACAAACAACACTAACACCCTAACAACAAAAACTACTAAACCCCAAAAAGAAACAACCCTAAACCCCTAACAACAAACACTAACCCCCTAACAACAAACAACACTAAACCCCTAAAAAGAAACTAACCTAACCCCGTAACAACAAACAACCGTAACCTCCTAACAACAAACAACCTTAAACCCCTAACAACAAACAACCCTAAACCCCTAACAACAAACAACACTAACACCCTAACAACAAAAAACACTAAACCCCAACAAGAAACAGCACTAAACCCCTAACAACAAACACTAACCCCCTAACAACAAACAACACTAAACCCTTAACAAGAAACTAACCTAACCCTGTAACAAAAAACAACCCTAACCTCCTAACAACAAACAACCTTAACCCCCTAACAACAAACAATCCTAACCCTCTAACAACCAACAACGCTCACAACCTAACCACAAACAACACTAACACCCTAACCACAAACAACACTAACCCCGTAAGAACAAACAACACTAACCCCCTAACCACAAACAACACTAACACCCTAACAACAAAAACTACTAAACCCCAACAAGAAACAACCCTAAACCCCTAACAACAAACACTAACCGCCTAACAACAAACAACAGTAAACCCCTAACAAGAAACTAACCTAAACCCGTAACAACAAACAACCCTAACCTCCTAACAACAAACAACCTTAAACCCCTAACAACAAACAACCCTAAACCCCTAACAAGAAACTAACCTAACCCCGGAACAACAAACAACCCTAACCTCCTAACAACAAACAACCTTAAACCCCTAACAACAAACAACCCTAAACCCCTAACAACAAACAACACTAAGACCCTAACAACAAAAACCACTAAACCCCAACAAGAAACAACACTAAACCCCTAACAACAAACACTAACCCCCTAACAACAAACAACACTAAACCCCTAACAAGAAACTAACCTAACCCTGTAACAACAAACAACCCTAACCTACTAACAACAAAACACCTTAACCCCCTAACAACAAACAACCCTAAACCCCTAACAACAAACAATCCTAACCCCCTAACAACCAACAACTCTCACCCCCTAACCACAAACAACACTAACACCCTAACCACAAACAACACTAACACCCTAACAACAAAAAATACTAAACCCCAAAAAGAAACAACCCTAAACCCCTAACAACAAACACTAACCCCCTAGCAACAAACCACACTAAACCCCTAACAAGAAACTAACCTAACCCCGTAACAACAAATAACCCTAACCTCCTAACAACAAACAACCTTAAACCCCTAACAACAAACAACCCTAAACCTCTAACAACAAACAACACTAACACCCTAACAACAAAAAACACTATACCCCAACAAGAAACAAGACTAAACCCCTAACAACAAACACTAACCCCCTAACAACAAACAACACTAAACCCCTAACAAGAAACTAACCTAACCCTGTAACAACAAACAACCCTAACCTCCTAACAACAAACAACCTTAAACCCCTAACAACAAACAACCCTAAACCTCTAACAACAAACAACACTAACACCCTAACAACAAAAAACACTAAACCCCAACAAGAAACAAGACTAAACCCCTAACAACAAACACTAACCCCCTAACAACAAACAACACTAAACCCCTAACAAGAAACTATCCTAACCCTGTAACAACAAACAACCCTAACCTCCTAACAACAAACAACCCTAACCCCCTAACAAACAACAACACTAACCCCCTAACCACAAACAACACTAATACCCTAACAACAAAAACTACTAAACCCCAACAAGAAACAACCCTAAACCCCTAACAACAAACACTAACCCCCTAACAACAAACAACACTAAACCCCTAACAAGAAACTAACCTAACCCCGTAACAACAAACAACCCTAACCTCCTAACAACAAACAACCTTAAACCCCTAACAACAAACAACCCAAAACCTCTATCAACAAACAACACTAACACCCTAACAACAAAAACCACTAAACCCCAACAAGAAACAACACTAAACCCCTAACAACAAACACTAACCCCCTAACAACAAACAACACTAAACCCCTAACAAGAAACTAACCTAACCCCGTAACAACAAACAACCCTAACCTCCTAACAACAAACAACCTTAAAAACCTAACAACAAACAACCCTAAACCCCTAACAACAAACAACACTAACACCCTAACAACAAAAAACACTAAACCCCAACAAGAAACAACACTAAACCCCTAACAACAAACACTAACCCCCTAACAACAAACAACACTAAACCCTTAACAAGAAACTAACCTAACCCTGTAACAAAAAACAACCCTAACCTACTAACAACAAACAACCTTAACCCCCTAACAACAAACAATCCTAACCCTCTAACAACCAACAACGCTCACCCCCTAACCACAAACAAAACTAACACCCTAACCACAAACAACACTAACCCCCTAACAACAAACAACACTAACACCCTAACAACAAAAACTACTAAACCCCAACAAGAAAGAACCCTAAACCCCTAACAAACACTAACGCCCTAACAAAAAGGAACACTAAACCCCTAGCAAGAAACTAACCTAACCCCGTAACAACAAACAACCCTATCCTCCTAACAGCAAACAACCTTAAACCCCTAACAACAAACAACCCTAAACCCCTAACAAACAACACTAACACCCTAACAACAAAAAAAACTAAACCCCAACAAGAAACAACACTAAACCCCTAACAACAAACACTAACCCCCTAACAACAAACAACACTAAACCCCTAACAAGAAACTAACCTAACCCTGTAACAACAAACAACCCTAACCTCCTAAGAACAAACAACCTTAACCCCCTAACAACAAACAACCCTAAACCCCTAACAACAAACAATCCTAACCCCCTAACAACCAACAACGCACACCCCCTAACCACAAACAACACTAACACCCTAACCACAAACAACACTAACCCTGTAAGAACAAACAACACTAAGCCCCTAACAACAAACAACACTAACACCCTAACAACAAAAACTACTAAACCCCAACAAGAAACAACCCTAAACCCCTAACAACAAACACTAACCCCCTAACAACAAACAACACTAAACCCCTAACAAGAAACTAACCTAACCCCGTAACAACAAATAACCCTAACCTCCTAACAACAAACAACCTTAAACCCCTAAAAACAAACAACCCTAAACCCCTAACAGCAAACAAAACTAACACCCTAACAACAAAAACCACTAAACCCCAACAAGAAACAACACTAAACCCCTAACAACAAACACTAACCCCCTAACAACAAACAACACTAAACCCCTAACAAGAAACTAACCTAACCCTGTAACAACAAAGAACACTAACCTCCTAACAACAAACAATCCTGACCCCCTAACAAACAACAACACTAACCCTCTAAGAACAAACAACACTAACACCCTAACAACAAAAACTACTAAACCCCAACAAGAAACAACCCTAAACCCCTAACAACAAACACTAACCCCCTAACAACAAACAACACTAAACCCCTACCAAGAAACTAACCTAACCCCGTAACAACAAACAACCCTAACCTCCTAACAACAAGCAACCTTAAACCCCTAACAACAAACAACCCTAAACCCCGAACAACAAACAAGACTAACACCCTAACAATAAAAACCACTAAACCCCAACAAGAAACAACACTAAACCCATAACAACAAACACTAACCCCCTAACAACAAAAAACACTAAACCCCTAACAAGAAACTAACCTAACCCTGTAAAAACAAACAACAGTAAACTCCTAACAACAAACAACCCTAACCCCCTAACAAACAACAACACTAACCCCCTATCCACAAACAACACTAACACCCTAACAACAAAAACTACTAAACCCCAACAAGAAACAACCCTAAACCCGTAACAACACACACTAACCCCCTAACAACAAACAACACTAAACGTCTAACAAGAAACTAACCTAACCCTGTAACAACAAACCTCCCTAAACTCCTAACAACAAACAACCTTAACCCCCTAACAACAAACAACCCTAAACCCCTAACAACAAACAACACTAACACCCTAACAACAAAAAACACTAAACCCCAACAAGGAACAACACTAAACCCCTAACAACAAACACTAACCCCCTAACAACAAACAACACTAAACCCCTAACAAGAAACTAACCTAACCCTGTAACAACAAACAACCCTAACCTCCTAACAACGAACCACCTTAACCCCGTAACAACAAACAACCCTAAACCCCTAACAACAAACAATCCTAACCCCCTAACAACCAACAACTCTCACCCCCTAACCACAAACAACACTAACACCCTATCCACAAACAACACTAACACCCTAACAACAAAAACTACTAAACCCCAAAAAGAAACAACCCTAAACCCCTAACAACAAACACTAACCCCCTAGCAACAAACCACACTAAACCCCTAACAAGAAACTAACCTAACCCCGTAACAACAAACAACCCTAACCTCCTAACAACAGACAACCTTAAACCCCTAACAACAAACAACCCTAAACCTCTAACAACAAACAACACTAACACCCTAACAACAAAAAACACTAAACCCCAACAAGAAACAAGACTAAACCCCTAACAACAAACACTAACCCCCAACAACAAACAACACTAAACCCCTAACAAGAAACTAACCAAACCCTGTAACAACAAACAACCCTAACCTCCTAACAACAAACAACCCTAACCCCCTAACAAACAACAACACTAACCCCCTAACCACAAACAACACTAATACCCTAACAACAAAAACTACTAAACCCCAACAAGAAACAACCCTAAACCCCTAACAACAAACACTAACCCCCTAACAACAAAAAACACTAAACCCCTAACAAGAAACTAACCTAACCCCGTAACAACAAACAACCCTAACCTCCTAACAACAAACAACCTTAAACCCCTAACAACAAACAACCCTAAACCTCTAACAACAAACAACACTAACACCCTAACAACAAAAACCACTAAACCCCAACAAGAAACAACACCAAACCCCTAACAACAAACACTAACCCCCAACAACAAACAACACTAAACCCCTTACAAGAAACTAACCTAACCCTGTAACAAAAAACAACCCTAACCTCCTAACAACAAACAACCTTAACCCCCTAACAACAAACAATCCTAACCCTCTAACAACCAACAACGCTCACAACCTAACCACAAACAACACTAACACCCTAACCACAAACAACACTAACCCCGTAAGAACAAACAACACTAACCCCCTAACCACAAACAACACTAACACCCTAACAACAAAAACTACTAAACCCCAACAAGAAACAACCCTAAACCCCTAACAACAAACACTAACCGCCTAACAACAAACAACAGTAAACCCCTAACAAGAAACTAACCTAAACCCGTAACAACAAACAACCCTAACCTCCTAACAACAAACAACCTTAAACCCCTAACAACAAACAACCCTAAACCCCTAACAACAAACAACACTAACACCCTAACAACAAAAACCACTAAACCCCAACAAGAAACAACAATAAACCCCTAACAACAAACACTAACCCCCTAACAACAAACAACACTAAACCCCTAACAATAAACTAACCTAACCCTGTAACAACAAACAACCCTAACCTCCTAACTACAAACAACCCTAACCCCCTAACAAACAACAACACTAAGCCCCTAACCACAAACAACACTAGCACCCTAACAACAAAAACTACTAAACCCCAACAAGAAACAACCCTAAACCCCTAACAACAAACACTAACCCCCTAACAACAAACAACCCTAAACCCCTAACAACAAACAACACTAACACCCTAACAACAAACAACACTAAACCCCTAACAACAAACCATCCTAACCCCCTAACAACCAACAACGCACACCCCCTAACCACAAACAACACTAACACCCTAACCACAAACAACACTAATCCCGTAAGAACAAACAACACTAACCCCCTAACCACAAACAACACTAACACCCTAACAACAAAAACTACTAAACCCCAACAAGAAACAACCCTAAACCCCTAACAACAAACACTAACCCCCTAACTACAAACAACACTAAACCCCTAACAAGAAACGAACCTAACCCCGTAACAACAAACAACCCTAACCTCCTAACAACAAACAACCTTAAACCCCTAACAACAAACAACCCTAAACCCCTAACAACAAACAACACTAACACACTAACAACAAAAAACACTAAACCCCAACAAGAAACTAACCTAACCCTGTAACAACAAACAACCCTAACCTCCTAACAACAAACAACCTTAAACCCCTAACAACAAACAACCCTAAACCCCTAACAACAAACAACACTAACACCCTAAGAACAAAAACCACTAAACCCCAACAAGAAACATCACTAAACCCCTAACAACAAACACTAACCCCCTAACAACAAACATCACTAAACCCCTAACAAGAAACTAACCTTACCGTGTAAAAACAAACAAACCTAACCTCCTAACAACAAACAACCCTAACCCCCTAACAAACAACAACACTAACCCCGTAACCACAAACAACACTAACACCCTAACAACAAAAACTACTAAACCCCAACAAGAAACAACCCTAAACCCCTAACAACAAACACTAATCCCCTAACAACAAACAACACTAAACCCCTAACAAGAAACTAACCTAACAATGTAACAACAAACAACCCTAACATCCTAACAACAAACATCCTTAACCCCCTAACAACAAACAACCCTAAACCCCTAACAACAAACAATCCTAACCCCCTAACAACCAACAACGCACACCCCCTAACCACAAACAACACTAACACCCTAACCACAAACAACACTAACCCCGTAAGAACAAACTACACTAACGCCCTAACAACAAACAAAACTAACACCCTAACAACAAAAACTACTAAACCCCAACAAGAAACAACCCTAAACCCCTAACAACAAACACTAACCCCCTAACAACAAACAACACTAAACCCCTAACAAGAAACTAACCTAACCCCGTAACAACAAACAACCCTAACCTCCTAACAACAAACAACCTTAAACCCCTAACAACAATCAACCCTAAACCTCTAACAACAAACAACACTAACACCCTAACAACAAAAACCACTAAACCCCAACAAGAAACAACACTAAACCCCTAACAACAAACACTAACCCCCTAACAACAAACAACACTAAACCCCTAACAAGAAACTAACCTAACCCTGTAACAACAAACAACCCTAACCTCCTAACAAAAAACAACCTTATCCCCCTAACAAACAACAACACTAACACCCTAACCACAAACAACACTAACACCCTAACAACAAAAACTACTAAACCCCAACAAGAAACAGCCCTAAACCCCTAACAACAAACACTAACCCCCTAACAACAAAAAACACTAAACCCCTAACAAGAAACTAACCTAACCCCGTAACAACAAACAACGCTAACCTCCTAACAACAAACAATCTTAAACCCCTAACAACAAACAACCCTAAACCCCTAACAACAAAGAACACTAACACCCTAACAACAAAAACCACTAAACCCCAACAAGAAACAACACTAAACCCCTAACAACAAAGACTAACCCCCTAACAACAAACAACACTAAACCCCTAACAAGAAACTAACCTAACCCTGTAACAACAAGCAGCCCTAACCTCCTAACAACAAAGAACCTTAAGCCCCTAATAACAAACAACTCTAAACCCCTAACAACAAACAATTCTAACCCCTTAACAACCAACAATGCTCACCCCCTAACCACAAACAACACTAACACCCTAACCACAAAAACACTAACCCCGTAAGAACAAACAACACTAACCCCCTAACAAAAAACAACCATAAACCCCTAACAACAAACAACACTAAACCCCTAACAACAAACAACACTAACACCCTAACAACAAAAACCACTAAACCGCAACAAGAAACAACACTAAACCCCCAACAACAAACACTAACCCTCTAACAACAAACAACACTAAACCCCCAACACGAAACTAACCTAACCCCGTCACAACAAACAACCCTAATCTCCTAACAACAAACAACCTTAAACCCCTAACAACAAAGAACCCTAAACCCCTAACAACAAACAGCACTAACACCCTAACAACAAAAACCACTAAACCCCAACAAGAAACAACACTAAACCCCTAACAACAAACACTAACCCCCTAACAGCAAACAACACTAAACCCCTAACAAGAAACTAACCTAACCCTGTAACAACAAACAGCCCTAACCTCCTAACAACAAACAAAATTAACCCCCTAACAACAAACAACTCTAAACCCCTAACAACAAACAATCCTAACCCCCTAACAACCAACAACGCTCACCCCCTAACCACAAACAACACTAAAACCCTAACCACAAACAACACTAACCCCGTAAGCACAAACAACACTAACCCCCTAACAACAAACAACACTAACACCCTAACAACAAAAACTACTAAACCCCAACAAGAAACAACCCTAAACCCCTAACAACAAACACTAACCCCCTAACAACAAACAACACTAAACCCCTAACAAGAAACTAACCTAACCCCCTAACAACAAACAACCCTAACCTCCTAACAACAAACAACCTTAAACCCCTAACAACAAACAACCCTAAACCCCTAACAACAAACAACACTAACACCCTAACAACAAAAAACACTAAACCCCAACAAGAAACAACACTAAACCCCTAACAACAAACACTAACCCCCTAACAACAAACAACCCTAACCTTCTAACAACAAACAACCCTGACCCCCTAACAACCAACAACACTAACCCCCTAACCACAAACAACACTAACACCCTAACAAGAAAAACCACTAAACCCCAACAGGAAACAACACTAAACGCCTAAGAAAAAGCAACAATTATCCCCTAACAACAAACAACCTGAAACCAATAACAAGAAACTACACTAAACCCGTAAAAACAAACAACACTAACCCCGTAACAACAAACGTCCCTAACCCCCAAACAACAAACAACCCTAACCACCTAACAACAAAGAATCCTTACCCCCTAACAACCAACAACACTAACACCCTAACCAAAAACAACACTAACACGCGAAAAACAAAAACCAATAAACCCCAACAAGAAACAACCCTAAACCCCTAACAAACAACACTAACCCCCTAACAACACACAACCCTAAGCAAACAACAAACAACCCTAACCCACTAACAACAAACAACACTGACCCCCTAAAAAGAACCTACCCTAACCCCGTAACAACAAACAACCCTAACCCCTAACAACAAACAACCCTAACCCCCTAACAACAAACAACCCTAAACCGCTAACATCAAAGAACACTAACACCCTACCAACAAATAACCCTAACCCCCTAACAACAAACAACACTAACCCCCAAACAACAAACACCCTAACCCCTAAAAACCAAAAACACTAACCCACTAACAGCAAACAACCCTATCCAACTAACAACAAACAACCCTAACACCCTAACAACAAACAACACTAACCCTCTAACAACAAACAACCCTAACCCCTAACATCAAACAACACTAACCCCGTAACAACAAACAACCCTAACCCCCTAACAACAAACATTCCTATCCCCCTAACAACCAACAACACTAACCCCATAACCACAAACACCACTAACACCCTAACAACAAAAACCACTCAACTCCAACAAGAAACAACCCTAAAGCCCTAACAACAAACAATACTAACCCCCTAACAACACACATCCCTAACCAAACAACAAACAACCCTATCCCACTAACAACAAACAACCCTAACACCCTAACAACAAACACTAACCCCCTAACAACGAACAACCCTAAACCCCTAACATCAAACAACACTAACCCCGTAAAAACAAACAACCCTAACCCCCAAACAACAAAGAGCCCTAAACCCCTAACAACAAACAATCCTATCCCCCTAACAACCAACAACACTAACCCCCTAACCACAAACAACACTAACACCCTAACAACAAGAACCACTAAACCCGAACAAGAAGCAACCCTAAACCCCTAACAACAAACAACACTAACCCCCTAAGAACACACAACCCTAACCAGACGACAAACAACACTAACCCACTAACAACAAACAACACTAACACCCTAACAACAACCATCCCTAACCCCCTAGCAACAAACAACCCTAACCAAACAACAAAGAACCCTAACCGACTAACAACAAACAACACTAAACCCCTAACAAGAAACTACCTTAAACCCGAAACAACAAACAACCCTAACCCCCTAACAACAAACAACCCTAACCCCCTAAACAACCAACAACACTAACCCCCTAACCACCAACACCACTAAACCAGTAAAAACATAAAACACGAACCACCTAAGAACAACCACTACGTATCCCCTGAAAACAAACAGCACTAACCCCGTAACAAGAAAGAACCCAAATCCTGTAACAACAAACAACTCTAACCCCCTAACAACAAACAACTCTGAACCCCTGACAACAAACACCACTAACCCACTAACAACAAAAAACACTAACCCCCTAACAAGAAACTACCCTAACCCCTAAAACCAAAAACCCTAACCCCCTAACAACAAACAACCCTAACACCCTAACAACAAACAACACTAACCCCCTAACAACAAACAACACTAAACCCATAACATCAAACACTAACACCCTAACAACAAACAACACTAACCCCGTAACAACAAACAACCCTAACCCCCAAACAACAAACAACCCTAACCCCCTAACAACAAACAATCCTATCCCCCTAACAACCAACAACACTAACCCCCTAACCACAAACAACACTAACAACCTAACAACAAAAACCACTAAACCCCAACAAGAAACAACCCTAAACTGCTAGCAACAAACAACACTAACTCCCTAACAACAAACAACCCTAACCAAACAGCAAACAACCCTAACCCACCAACAACAAACAACACTAACCCCCTAACAAGAACCTACCCTAACCCCGTAACAACAAACAACCCTAACCCCTAACAGCAAACAACCCTAACCCCCTAACAACAAACAACCCTAAACCCCTAACAACAAAGAACACTAACACCCTAACAACAAACAACCCTAACACCCTAACAACAAACAACACTAGCCCAAAAACAACAAACAACCCTAACCCCTAAAAACCAAAAACACTAACCCACTAACAGCAAACTAAACTAACCAACTAACAACAAACAACCCTCACACCCTAACAACAAACAACACTAACCCCCTAACAACAAACAACCCTAACCCCTAACATCAAACAACACTAAACCCCTAACAAGAAACTAACCTAACCCCGTAACAACAAACAACCCTAACCTCCTAACAACAACCTTAAACCCCTAACAACAAACAACCCTAAACCCCTAACAACAAACAACACTAACACCCTAACAACAAAAACCACTAAACCCCTAACAAGAAACTAACCTAACCCTGTAACAACAAACAACCCTAACCTCCTAACAACAAACAACCTTAACCCCCTAACAACAAACAACCCTAAACCCCTAACAACAAAAAATCCTAACCCCCTAACAACCAACAACTCTCTACCCCCTAACCACAAACAACACTAACACCCTACCACTAACAACACTAACCCCGTAAGAACAAACAACACTAACCCCCTAACCACAAACAACACTAACACCCTAACAACAAAAACTACTAAACCCCAACAAGAAACAACCCTAAACCCCTAACAACAAACACTAACCCCCTAACAGCAAACAACACTAAACCCCTAACAAGAAACTAACCTAACCCTGTAACAACAAACAACCCTAACCTCCTAACAACAAACAACCTTAACCCCCTAACAACAAACAACTCTAAACCCCTAACAACAATCCTAACCCCCTAACAACCAACAACGCACACCCCCTATCCACAAACAACACTAACACCCTAACCACAAACAACACTAACCCCGTAAGAACAAACAACACTAACCCCCTAACAACAAACAACACTAACACCCTAACAACAAAAACTACTAAACCCCAACAAGAAACAACCCTAAACCCCTAACAACAAACATTAACCCCCTAACAACAAACAACAGTAAACCCCGAACAAGAAACTAACCTAACCCCGTAACAACAAACAACCCTAACCTCCTAACAACAAACAACCTTAAACCCCTAACAACAAACAACCCTAAACCCCTAACACCAAACACTAACACCCTAACAACAAAAACCACTAAACCCCAACAAGAAACAACACTAAACCCCTAACAACAAAGAACCCTAACACTCTAACAAGAAACAACACTAACCCCCTAACAACAAAAAACACTAACCCCCTAACAACAAACACCACTAACCCCCTAACAACAATCCTAACAACCTAACAACAAACAACACTAACCCCCTAAAGATAAACTACACTAAACCCCTAACAACAACCTTAAACCCCTAACAACAAACAACACTAAACCCATAACAACAAACAACCCTATCCTTCTAACAACAAACAACCCTAACACCCTAAGAAACAACAACACTAACCCCCTAACCACAAACAACACTAACACCCTAACAACAAAAACATCTAAACCCCAAGAAGAAACAACACTAAACCGCTAACAACAAACAACAATAATACCCTAACAACAAAAACCACTAAACCCCTAACAAGAAACTACCCCAACCCCGTAACAACAAACAAAACTAAACCTGCAACAAGAAACAACCCTAACCCCCAAACAACAAACAACCCAAACCCCTAACATCAAACAACACTAACCCCATAACAACAAACAACCCTAACCCACTAACAACAAACATTCCTCTCCCCCTAACAACCAACAACACTAACCCCCTAACCACAAACAACACTAACACCCTAACAACAAAAACCACTAAACCCCAACAAGAAACAACCCTAAACCCCTAACAACAAACAACACTAACCCCCTAACAACACACAACCCTATCCAAACAACAAACTACCCTAACCCACCAACAGCAAACAACACTAACCCCCTAACAAGAACCTACCCTAACCCCGTAACAACAAACAACCCTAACCCCTAACAACAAACAACACTAACCCCCTAACAACAAACAACCCTAACCCCCTAACAACAAACAACACTAACCCCCAAACAACAATCAACCCTAACCCCTAAAAACCAAAAACACTAACCCACTAACAACAAAGAACCCTAACCCACTAACAACGAACAACCCTAACACCGTAACAACAAACAACACTAACCCCCTAACAACAAACAACCCTAACCCCTATCATCAAACAACCCTAATCCCCTAAGAACAAACAATCCTATCCCCCTAACAACCAACAACACTAACCCCCTAACCACAAACAACACTAACACCCTAACAAGAAAAACCACTAAACCCCAACAAGAAACAACCCTAAACTGCTAACAACAAACAACACTAACCCCCTAACAACAAACACTAACCCCCTAACAACAAACAACCATAACCCCTATCATCAAACAACACTAACCCCGTAACAACAAACAACCCTAACCCCCAAACAACAAACAACCCTAACCCCCTAAGAACAAACAATCCTATCCCCCTAACAACCAACAACACTAACCCCCTAACCACAAACAACACTAACACCCTAACAACTAAAACCACTAAACCCCAACAAGAAACAACCCTAAACCCCTAACAACAAACAACACTAACCCCCTAACTACACACAACCCTAACCAAACAACAAACAACCCTAACCCACCAACAACAAACAACACTAACCCCCTAACAAGAACCTACCCTAACCCCGTAACAACAAACAACCCTAACCCCTAACAACAAACAACCCTAACCCCCTAACAACAAACAACCCTAAACACCTACCATCAAAGAACACTAACACCCTAACAACAAACAACCCTAACACCCTAACAACAAACAATACTAGCCCCCGAACAACAAACAACCCTAAACCCTAAAAACCAAAAACACTAACCTACTAACAGCAAACTAAACTAACCAACTAACAACAAACAACCCTAACACCCTAACAACAATCAACACTAACCCCCTAACAACAAACAACCCTAACCCCTAACATCAAACAACACTAACCCAGTAACAACAAACAACCCTAACCCCCTAACAACAAACATTCCTATCCCCCTAACAACCAACAACACTAACCCCCTAACCACAAACAACACTAACACCCTAACAACAAAAACCACTAAACCCCAACAAGAAACAACCCTAAACCCCTAACAACAAACAACACTAACCCCCTAACAACACACAACCCTAACCAAACAACAGACAATCCTAACCCACCAACAACAAACAACACTAACCCCCTAACAAGAACCAACCCTAACCCCGTAACAACAAAAAACCCTAACCCCTAACAACAAACAACCCTAACCCCCAACAACAAACACCCTAAACCCCTAACCTCAAAGAACACTAACACCCTAACAACAAACGACCCTAACCCCCTAACAACAAACAACACTAACCCCCAAACAACAAACAACCCTAACCCCTAAAAACCAAAAACACTAACCCACTAACAACAAACAACCCTAACCCACTAACAACAAACAACCCTAACACCCTAACAGCAAACAACACTAACCCCCTAACAACAAAAAACCCTAACCCCTAACATCAAACAACACTATCCCCGTAACAACAAACAACCCTAACCCCCAAACAACAAACACTAACCCCCTAACAACAAACAACACTAAACCCCTAACAAGAAACTAACCTAACCCCATAACAACAAACAACCCTGACCTCCTAACATCAAACAACCTTAACCCCCTAACAACAAACACCCCTAAACGCCTAACAACAAACAATCCTAACCCCCTGACAACCAACAACACTAACCCCCTAACCACAAACAACACTAACACCCTAACCACAAACAACACTAACCCCGCAGAGAACAAACAACACTAACCCCCTAACAACAAACAACACTAACACCCTAACAACAAAAACCACTAAACCCCAACAAGAAACAACCCGAAACCCCTAAATACAAAAAGCACTAACTCCCTAACAACAACCCTAACCCCCTAACAACAAACAACCCTAACCCCCAACAACAAACAACTCTAACCCACTAACTATATACAACCCTAATCCCCTAACAACAAAGAAAACTAACTCTCTAACAAGAAACAACACTAACCCCCTAACAACAAAAAACACTAACCCCCTCACAACAAACACCACTAACACCCTAACAACAATCCTAACAACCTAACAACAAACAACACTAACCCCTTAAAACAAACTACCCTAAACCCCTAACAACAAACAACCCTAACCCCCTAACAACCAACAACAGTAAACCCCTAACCACAAACAACACTAACATCCTAACAACAAAAACCACTAAAGTACAACAAGAAACAACCCTAACCCCCTAACAACAAACAACCCTAACCCCCTATACAACCAACAACACTAACCCCGTAACCACCAACAGCACTAACCCAGTAAAAATAAAAAAAAATACTAACCCCCTAACAACAACCAACACTTATCCCCTAAAAACAAACAACACTAACCCCCAACAAGAAAGAACCCAAATCCTCTAACAACAAACAACTCTAACCCCCTAACAACAAAAAACTCTGAACCCCTAACAACAAACAACACTAACCCACTAACAACAAACAACACTAACCCCCTAACAACAAACAACCCTAAGTCTCTAACAACAAACAACCTTCAACCCCTAAAATCCAACAACCCAAAACCCCTAACAACAAAAGTAACCACCTATCAACAAACAACCCTAACCCCATAACAACCAACAACACTAACCCCCATCCACAAACAACACTAACCCCCTAACAACACACAACACTAACCCTCTTACAAAAAAAAATCCTAACCCCCTAACAACAAACAACACTAACCCCTTAACAACAAACATCCCTAACCCACTAACAACAAACAAAACTAACGCCCTAACAAACATTAACCCCCAACCAGAAACAACACTAACCCCCTAACAAAAATCAACCCTAACTCCCTAACAACAAACAACCCTAACCCACTAACAACAAACAACCCTAACACCCTAACAACAAACAACACTAACCCCCTAACAACAAACAACCCTGAACCCCTAACAACAAACAACACTATACCCCTAACAACAAACAACCTTAACCCCCTAACAACAATCAAACCTAACCCCCAAACAACAAACAACCCTAACCCCCAAACAACGAACAACCCTAACCCCCTCACGAAAACAACCCTAAGCCCCTAACAAGCACAACTCTAAACCCCGAAAATACAATCGTAACCCCGTAACAAACACAACCCTAACCCCCTAACAAAGCCTAACAATAACTTTAAACCTGACCATAAGCATAACCCCAAAGCCTAGCACTAACTCTAACTCTAAACCTAACACTAACTTAGCCCTGCCCTTTATCGTAAACCTAGCCTTAACCCTAACCTTACCCCTACCCGAACCCTAACTCCATACCTAACCCGAACACTAAACTTGACCCTACTCTAACTTTAACTCTAACGTGACTATTAACTGAAACATCACCCTAACCCTACGCCTAAATCTAACTCGAGCCCTAACCATAACAATTACCCTAAACCCTCGCCTTAACTGTAAACCTAACCCTAACCCTCACCCTAATCCTTAACCGTATCCCCAACCCTAAACCTGACGCTATCCCCAAACTTATCCCTAACCCTAACCCTAATACGAACAGTAACCCAAATCTAACCCTAACCCTAATATTAAACCTAAACTTAAATCTACCCTAACCATAAACCTAACCCTAACACCCTAAACCTAACGTCTAACACCGTCTATAATCCTAACCCTTATCATAACCCTCACCCTTAACCTAAACTTCACACTAACCCTAAACCTAACCTAACGCTGACCCTAGACATAACGCCTAACCCTAACCGAACCCTAAACCTATCCTTAACACTAACCTGAACACAAACCCAAACCCTAGCCCTCACCAGAAAAATAACCCTCACCCTATCCTGAACTTCATCCAAACACTAACCATAACCTTAACCCTAAACCTAGACCTAACCCAAACCCTAACCTCAAACCTAACTCTAAGAATAACGCTAGTCCATCTGTAACCCTAAACTGAACACTTACAATAGCCCTGAACCTAACCCTAAACTTAATCCTAATCCTAAACCTAGACCTAATCCTAACCCTAACCCTAACTCTAACCTTGACCCTAAATAGAACACTAAGTCTAACCCTCAACTTGGACCTAAACCTAAATCTTACCCTACACTTAACCCTAACCCTAAACCTAACCCTCACTCTAACTCTAACCCTAATCATAACACTTACCCTAAACCCTCACCTTAACTGTAAAACTAACCGTAACCCTCACCCTAACCCCTAACCGTATCCCACAACGCTAACCCTAATGCTATCCCTAACCCTAACCCTAACACTAACCTGAAACCCCTGAGCCCTAATGATAAACCTAACCCTAACACAAACCCTAACCCTAACACCAAAGCCTAGCAAAAACCTTAACCCTAACTCTCACCCTAACTCTAACACTAACCCGAAACCTAATCATGAACCTAACCCTAACCCTAAACCAAACCTAACCATGACCAGAAACACAAGGTCTAACCGGAACCCTCACCCAAAACCTAATCCTAAACTACACCTCTAACTCTAACACTTTACCATAACCATAATCCAAACCCTACCCAACCCTAACCCTAAACCTAACCCTCACCCCAACCACAACGCCTAACACAACCATAACCCTTACCCTAACCGTAACACTAAACTTAACCCTAACCTTAAATCTAACCCTAACCCTAAAACTAAACACAACCCATGAACTTAACCCTAACCCTGAACATAACCTTAACACTAACCTGAAAACAAGCCCAAACCTTAGCCATAACCCTAACCCTCACCCTGTCTTAAACTTCACCCTATCCCTAACCTAAAACTCACCCTGACTTTAACCCTAACCCTACCCCTAAACCTAACCCTCACCTTAACCTTGGCCCACCTGTAACCCTAAACCTAACCCTTACAATAACTCTGACCCTAATCCTCGCCCTAAACCTAATTCTAATCCTAACCCTGACCCTAACCCTAACCTAACCTTAACCCTATCTTTAAGCCTACCATAATCTTAAACCTAACCCTAACCCTTAACCCTAACTCTAACCCTAACCCTAATCTTAACTGTAACACTTTCCCAAAATCCTCATCTTAACTGTAAATGTAACTCTAACTCTTACCCTAACCCTAAACTTAACCCTAATTATAACCCTAACCTAAACCTAACTGAAATGCTAACCCTTAACCGTAACTCTAACGCTAATCCTTAGCCTAAACCTAACCTTAACCCTAAACCTAACCCTAACCACTGACCCTAACTCTAACCCTAAGCCTAAGCCGAACCCGAACCCTTAACCAAAATTTCACCCTAAGCATAACACTAAGCCTACCCTAACTTCATTCAAACCCTAACCCTAAGCAAAACTAACACTAACACTAAACCTAACCCTAACCCTAAACCTAACCCTAACCCTGACTCTAACCTGAACCCAAACCCCTAACCCTAACCCTCTCGCAGAACATAAATTCACTGTAACCCTAAACACTAAATCTCCCCAACCCTGACCCTAACCATAAACATAATCCCAACACTAAACTTAAACCTAACCCTGACTCTAACTCTAACTTTAACCCTAAAACTTACCCTACACACGCAGTTTGAATGGAAACCTAGCACTATCCCTCACCCTAACATCTAAACCTAACCCCAACCCTGAACCCAACCCTATCTCTAACTAAAAACTAGTCCTAAACCTAACTATGACTTAACCCTAACACTTACCCTAACTCTAAACCTGACCTTAACCCTAAACTTAATTCTAACCTTAACCCTAACCCTAACCCCAACACTAACCCTAAGCTCAACACTCACCCTTAACTTAAACTTCACCCTAACCCTAACCCTAAACCAAACACTAACCCTAACCCTAAACCTAACCTTAAACCTGACCCTAACATTAACCCAAACACTTAACGCTAAACCTAACACTAAGCCTAACCCTAACCTTAACCTAAACACCAAAGCCTAATCCTAACCCTCATCCTTAACCTAAACTTCACCCTAAACCTAAGCCTAACCCTAACCCTAAAATTACACCTAACCCTAAACTATCCTCTAACTCTCGCCCTAACCCTAACTCTAACCCTAACCCTGGTAAACCCTGGTAGTAACACCCTAAAACATCAGCTTAACTGTAAATGTAACACTAAGCCTCACACAAACCCCTAACCCTTTCCCTAACCCTATCACTCATCCTAACCCTAACCCTGACCTAAACTTAATCCTTACCCTAACCCTAAACTTAACGCTAACCTTAACTCTACCCTAAACCTAACAATAACTCTAAACCGGACCCTAACCCTAACCCTAAACCCTAGATCTAACTCGAACTCTAAACCTAACCCTAACCCTAACCTGGCCCCACCCTTTACAGTAAAGCTAGCCTTAACCCTAACCTTACCCCTACCCTAACCCTAAACCTAACCCTTACAATATCAATAACCCCTAGCAGGGTCCTGCCTAGTCTCTCCCACCTCATCACTCCTTACAAAGAGCCCTGCTTTGTCTCTCCCACATCCTCACTCCCTAAGCAGGGCTCTGCCTGTCCTCTCCCACCTCCTCACTCTCTATGCAGGACTCTGCCTTGTTCTCCCACCTCTTCACTCCCTACACAGGGCCCTGGCTAGTGTCTCCCATCTTCTCACTCCATACACAGCTTTCTGCCTGTTCTTTCCCACTTCCTCACTTCCTACACGGAGCCCTGCCTGGTCTCTCCCACCTCCTCACTCCCTACACCAGTCCCTGCCTGATCTCTCCTACCTCCTCACTCCCTGCACAGGGCCCTGCCTGGTCTCTCCCACATCCTTACTCCATACAAAGGGACTTGCCTGATCTCTGGCCTCCTCACTCCCTGCACAGAGCCCTGCCTGGTCTCTCCCACCTCCTCACTCCCTACACAGGTCCCTGACTGGCCTCTCTCACCTCCTCACTCCCTTTACAGGGCCCTGATGATCTCTCCCACCTCCTCACTCCCTAAACAGGGCCCTGCCTGGCCTCTCCCACATCCTCAATTCACACAGGGCCCTGCCTCCTCTCTCTCACATCCTGACTGCACACACAGGGCCCTAACTGGTCCCTCCCACCTTCTCCATCCCTACACAGGTCTCTGCATGGTTCTCCCACCTCCCCATTCCCTACAAGGGTCTCTGCCTGTTCTCTCCCACCTCTTCAATCCCTAGACAGGGCCCTGCCTCTTCTCTCCCACTTCCTCACTCCCTACTCAGGGCCCTGCCTGGTATTTCTAACCTCCTCAGGCCATACACAGGGCCCTGCCTGGTCTCTCCCAAATCCTCACTCCCTACACAGGACTCTGCCTGGTCTCTCCCAACACCTCACTCCCTACAAAGGGCCCTGCCTGGAATCTCCCACCTCCTCACACCCTACCCAGGGTCCTGCCTAGTCAATCCCACCTCCTCACTCCCTACGCAGGGCTCTGCCTGTCCTCTCTCGCCTTCTCACTCCCTACGCAGGACTCTGCCTGGTTCTCCACCTCTTCGCTCCCTACACAGGGCCTTGCCTGGTCTCTCCTACCTCCTCACTCCCTACACAGTTCTCTGCCTGTTCCCTCCCATTCCTCAATCCCTACACAGGTCTCTGGGTGGTCTTTCCCACCTCCTTACTACATACACAGGTGTTAGCCTGTTTTCTCCCTCCTCCTCACTCCCTACACAGGGCCCTGATGTTCTCTCGCACCTGCTCACTCCCTAAACAAGCCACTGCCTGGTCTCTCCACCTCCTTACTCCCTCCACAGGGCCCTGCCTGGTCTCTCCCACCTCCTCACTCCCTACACAGGGCCATGCCTGGCCTCTCCCACCTCCTCACTCCCTACACAGGGCTCTGCCTGGTCTCTATCACCCCCTCACTCCCTACACAGGGTCCTGCCTTACCTCTCCCACCTCCTCAGTCCCTGCAGTGTGTTTCTGGCTGTTATCTCCCTTCTTCTCACTCCCTACACAGGGCTGTGCTTGTTCTCTCCCATCTCCTCACTCCCTATACAGGGCCCTGCCTGGTGTATCCCATCTGCTCACTTCCTGCACAGGGCCCTGATGATCTCTCCTACATCCTCACTCCCTACACAGGGCCCTGCCTGGCATCTCCACCTCCTTACTCCCTACACACAGACCTGCCTGGTCTCTTCCACATCCTCACTCTGTACACAGGGTCCTACCTGGTCTCTCCCACCTCCTCACTCCCTACACAGGGCCCTGCCTGGTCTCTCCTAACACCTCACTTCCTACACAGGGCTCTGCCTGATCTCTCCCACATCCTGACTCCCTACTCAGGTATCTGGGTGGTCTCTCCCAACTCCTCACTGTGTATGCAGGGCCTTACCTGTTCTCTATCACCTCCTCACTCCCTACACAGGGCCCTGATGGTCTCTCCCACCTCCTCACTCCCTACACAGGGTCCTGCCTGGTCTCTCCCACTTCCTCAATCCCTACACAGGTCCCTGACTGGTATCTCCACCACCTTACTTCCTACACACAGCCTTGCCTGTTCTCTTCCACATCCTCACTCTGTACACAGGGTCCTACCTGGTCTCTCCCACCTCCTCACTCCCTACACAGGGCCCTGCCTGGTCTCTCCTAACACCTCACTTCCTACACAGGGCTCTGCCTGATCTCTCCCACATCCTGACTCCCTACTCAGGTATCTGGGTGGTCTCTCCCAACTCCTCACTGTGTATGCAGGGCCTTACCTGTTCTCTATCACCTCCTCACTCCCTACACAGGGCCCTGATGGTCTCTCCCACCTCCTCACTCCCTACACAGGGTCCTGCCTGGTCTCTCCCACTTCCTCAATCCCTACACAGGTCCCTGACTGGTATCTCCACCACCTTACTTCCTACACACAGCCTTGCCTGTTCTCTTCCACATCCTCACTCTGTACACAGGGTCCTACCTGCTCTCTCTCACCTCATCACTCCCTACACAGGGCCCTGCCTGGTCTCTCCTAACACCTCACTCCCTACACAGGGCTCTGCCTGGCCTCTCCCACCTCCTCACTCCCTACACAGGGCCCGGCCTGGTCTCTCCTTCTTCTCAATCCCTACACAGGTCTCTGCCTCTTCTCTCCAAGATACTCACTCCGTACACTGGGCCCTGCCAGGTCTCTCCCACCTCCTCAGTCCCTTCACAGGTCTTTGCCTGGTCTCTCCCACATCTCTGCCTCTTCTCTCCTGCATCCTCACTCCCAACATAGGGCCCTGCCTGGTCTCTCCCACCTTCTCACTCCCTACACAGGACGCTGCCTGGCCTCTCCCACCTCCTCAGGACCTACACAGGTCCCTGCCTGGTCTCTTCCAGCTCCTCACTCCCTACACAGGTGTCTGCCTGGATTCTCCCACCTCCTCACTCCTTACACAGGGCCCTGCCTGGTATGTCCCTCCTCCTCACTCCCTACAGAGGGCCCTGCCTGGTGTCTCCCTTCTGCTTACTCCCTACATATGTCTCTGTCTCTTCTCTGCCACCTCCTCACTCTCTACACAGGGCCCTGCCTGATCTCTGGCACATTCTCACTCCCTACACAGGACCTGTGTGGTCTCTCCCAACACCTCACTCCCTCCACAGGGCCCTGCCTGGATGCTCCCTCCCCCTCACACCCTGCACAGGGTCCTGCTTGGTCTCTCCCACCTCATCACTCCTTACACAGGGCCTGCCTGGTCTCTCCCATCTCCTCACTCCCTATACTTGGCTCTGCCTGGTCTCTCCCATCTCCTCACTCCCTAAGCAGGACTCTGCCTGGGTCTCCCTCTTCTTCACTCCCTACACAGGGCCCTGTCTGGTGTCTCCCATCTTCTCTATGCACAGAGCCCTGCCTGGTCTGTCCCACCTCCTCACTCCCTACACTCTTCTCTGCCTCTTCTCTCCCACCTCCTAACTCCCTGCACAGGGCCCTGCCTGGTCTCTCCCATATCCTTACTCCATACAGGGACATGCCTGATCTCTGGCCAACTCACTCCCTACAGAGGGCCCTTCCTGGTCTCTCCCATCTCCTCACTCCCTATGCAGGTCTCTGAATGGTTCTCCCACCTCTCCACTCCCTACACAGGGCCCTGCCTGCTCTCTACCATCTTCTCAATCCCTACACAGGTTTCTGCCTATTCTCTCCCACCTCCTCACTCCCTACACAGGTCCCTGCTTCGTCTCTCCCACCTCATCACTCCTTACACAGGGCCCTGCCTGGTCTCTCCTACATCCTCACTCTTTACACAGCATCCTACCTGGTCTCTCTCACCTCCTCACTCCCTATGCAGGTCTCTGCCTGGTCTCTCCTAAGGCCTAACTCCCTGCTCAGGTCCCTGCCTGACCTCTCCCACCTCCTCACTCCCTAGACATGGCCGTGCCTGGTTGCTCCCAGCCCCTCACTCCCTACTCAGGGCCCCGCCTTTTCTCTCCCACCTCCTCCATCCCTGTAAAGGTCTCTGCCTGCTCTGTCCCACCTCCTTACTCCCTACAGAGTTCTCTGCCTGTTCTCTTCCACATCCTCACTCCTTACACAGGGCCCTTCCTGGTCCCTCCCACCTCCTCACTTCCTACACCTGTCCCTGCCTGGTCTCTTCCATCTCCTCTCTCCCTACTCAGGGCCCTGCCTGGTCTCACCCACCTCCTCACTCCCTACAAAGGTCTCTGTCTGGTCTCTCAGCTCTTCACTCCCTACACAGGTTTCTGTCTCTTTTGTCCCACCATCTTACTCCCTATACAGTGCCCTGCCTGGTCTCTCACTCTCTATACAGGGCCCTGCATGGTCTCTCCCACCTCCTGACTCCCTTCACAGTGCCCAGCCTAGTCCCTCCCACCTCCTCACTCCCTACACAGGTTAGGGTTTAGGGTTTAGTTTAGTGTTAGGGTTATGGTTCGGGATCGGGTTTAGGGGTTAAGGTTAGGTTTTAGGGTTTAGTGTTCGAGTTTAGGGTCAGGGTCAGTTTTTAGTGTCAGGGTCAGGGTTTATGGTCAGGGTTTAGGGTCAGGGTCAGGGTCAGGGTTAGGGGTTAGGGTCAGGGTTAGGTTTAGGGTTTGTTTTTATGGTTAGGGTTTAGGGTTTAGGATTAGGGTTGGGGTAAGGTTAGGGCTATGTGTTAGGGCTAGGGGTTAGGGTTTAGTGTTTAGTGATAGAGTTTAGGGTCAGGGTCAGAGTCAGTGTTTAGTGTCAGGGTCAGAGTTTAGGGTCAGGGTTAGGGTCACGGTCAGGGTTAGGGTCATGGTCAGGGTTTAGGGTCATTGTCACGGTTTAGGGTCAGGGTCTGGGTCAGGGTTAGGGGTTAGAGTCAGGGTTAGGTTTAGGGTTTGGGTTTAGGGTTAGGATTTAGGGTTAGGGCTAGGGTTAGTTTTAGAGGTTAGAGGTTAGGGTTAGGGTTAGGGCTAGGGCTAGGGCTTGGTGTTAGGGCTAGGTCTAGGGCTAGGGTTTTAGGGCTAGAGTTTAGGGTTAGGGTTAGGGTTTTGGGTTAGGCTGATGGTTAGAGTTTAGGGTTAGGGTTCATGGTTAGTGCTAGGGTTAGTGTTAGGGTTTAGGGTTAGGGTTAGGGTTTAGGGTTAGCAGTTAGTGTTAGGGTTAGTGTTCAGGGTTAGGGTTTGTGTTTAGGGTTAGCGGTTAGTGTTAGGGTTAGTGTTCAGGGTTAGGGTTAATGTTTAGGGTTAGGTTTTAGGGTTCGAGTTAGTGTTAGGGTTAGGGCTAGGGCTAGGGCTAGGACTTGGGCTAGGGCCTAGGGCTAGGGCTAGTGATATGGTTTGTGTTTAGGGTTCGGGTTTGGGTTCACGTTAGGCTTCGGTTTAGGATTTGGGTTAGGGTTTTGGGTAAGGGTTATTGTTAGGTTCAGGGCTATTGTAAGGGTTAGGTTTAGGGTTACAGGTGGACTAGCGTTATGATTAAAGTTTAAGTTTAGGGTTTGGGTTAGGTTTAGATTTAGGGTTAGGGTTTGGATGAAGTTTACGATATGGTGAGTGTTATTTTTAAGGTTAGGTCTAGAGTTTGGGTTCGTGTTCAGGTTAGTGTTAAGGTTAGGTTTAGCGTTTGGATTAGGGTTAGGGGTTATGTTTGGGGGTAGGGTTATGTTTAGATTTAGGGTTAGTGTGAAGTTTAGGTTAAGGGTGAGGGTTACAGTTAGGGTTAGGGTAAGGGTGAGGGTTAGGGTCAGAGTTATTGTAAGGGTTAGGTTTAGGGTACTACAGGTGGGCCAAGGTTAAGTTTAGGGTTTGATTTAGGGGTAGGGTTAGGGTTAAAGTTAGGGTGAGCTTTAGCTTAGGGATAGGGTGAAGTTTAAGATAGGCTGAGGGTTAGTTTTAGGGTTATGGTTAAGGTTTGAGTTTGGTTTCAGGTTAGTGTTAAGGTTATGTTTAGGGTTAGGGTTAAGTTTACGGGTTCTTTTTAGTTTTAGGGTTAGGGTTAAATTTTAGGTTAGGGTTAAGTTTAGTGTTATGGTTAGGATTAGGGTCACGGTTTGTGTTAGTCTTTGTCGTTTGGGTGAGGGTTAGGTTTAGGGTTCGGGTTGGGTAGGGTTAGGATTCTGGTTATGGTAAGGTGTTAAGGGTTAGAGTTTTAGTTTAGGGTTAGGGTTTGGGTGAGGGTTCCGGTTAGTCATTGTGGTTCTGGTCATGGTTAGGTTTGGTTTAGGGTTAGGGTTAGGTTTATTATTAGGTTTCAGGTTAATGTTAGAGTTAGAGTTAGGGTGAGACTTAGGGTTAAGGTTTGGGTTAGGCTTTGGTGTTAGGGGTTAGGGTTTGGGTTAGGGGTTAGGGTTATCGTTAGGGCTTAGGGGTTCAGGTTAGTGTTAGGGTTAGGAATAGCATTAGGGTTAGGGTTGGGGGATACGGTTAGGGGTTAGGGTGAGGGTTGCGGTTAGTTTTACAGTTAAGGTGAGGGTTTAGGGTAAGTGTTATTCTTAGGGTTAGAGTTAGGGTTAGGTTCAGGGTTAGGGTTAGGTGTAGGGTAAGATTTCGGTTTAGGTTCAGGTTTAGAATTAGAGTTAGTGTTCTATTTAGGATCAAGCTTAGAGTTAGGGTTAGGGTTAGGATTAGGATTAGGTCTAGGGTTAGGTTCAGGGCTAATGTAAGGCTTAGTTTTAGGGTTACAGGTGGAGTAGTGTTATGGTTAGAGTTTGGTTTAAGGTTAGGGTTTGGGTTAGGTTTAGGTTTAGGGTGAAGGTTAGGGTTAGTGTTGGATGAACCTTAGGACGGGGTGAGGGTTATTCTTATGATTAGGGCTGAAGTTTGATTTTGTGTTCAGGTTAGTGTTAAGGTTAGTTTTAGGGTTCGGGTTAGTGTTAGGAGTTACGTTTAGGGTTAGTGTTAGGTTTAGGTTCAGGGTTAGAGTGATGTTTAGGTTCATAGTGAGGGTCAAGGTAAGGGTTAGGATTACGGTGAGGATTATACTTAGTGTTAGAGTTTACGTTTAGGGTGTTAGGGTTAGGTTTATGGTTAGGGTAGGGTTAAGTTTAGGGTTAATGTAACGGTTAGTATTAGATTAGTGTTACTGTTCGTGTTTGGGTTAGGGTTAGGGATAAATTTAGGGATAGCGGCAGGTTTAGGGTTGGGGATTCGGTTAGGGGTTCGGGTGAGGTTTAGTGTTAGGTTTACAGTTAAGGTGAGGGTTTAGGGTAAGTGTTATGGTTAGGGTTAGAGTTAGAGTTAGGGTTAGGGTTAGGGTGAATTTTCAGTTAATAGTGAGGGTTAGGTAAGGGTTAGGGTTAAGGTTAGAGTTAGGATTAAGATTAGTGTTAGGGTTAGGTTTAGGGTTAGGGATAGGATAGGGGTAAGGTTAGGGTTAAGGCTAGGTTTACGGTCAAGGGTACGTCTAGGTTAGGGTTAGGATTAGGTGTAGAGTTAGAGTTAGTGCTAGGGTTTAGGGGTAGGGTTCGGGTCAGGTTTAGAGTTTTTGTTAGTGTTAGGGTTAGGGTAGAGTTAAGGTTAGGGTTAAGTTTAGGGTTAGGGTAAGGGTTATGTTTAGGTCAGGGTTAGGGTTAGGGTTAGGGATAGGGTTAGGTTTAGGGAAAGGGTTAGGGTTCGTGTGAGGGTTAGTGTTAGATTTACAGTTAAGCTGATGTTTTACAGTGTTACGGTTAGGGTCAGGGTTAGAGTTAGAGTTAGGGTTAGGGCTAGACTGAGGGGATATTTAGGGTTAGGTTTAATTTTAGGGTTCTGCTTATGTATAGGGTGAAAGTTAAGATTAGCGTTAGGGTAAATATTAGAGTTAGGTGTTTGGGTTAAGGTTAGGATCAGGTTAGGGTTAAGTTTAGGGTTAGTGTTAGTGTCAGGGTTAGGTTTTGGTGTTTGGGTTAATGTTAGGGTTAGCTTTAGGGTTAGGGTTTAGTTTAAGGTTAGGGTCAGGGTGCAGTTTAAGTTAAGTGTGAGGGTTGAGCTTAGGGTTAGTGTTAGGGGTTAGGGTTAGGGTTAAGGTTAGGATTAGGATTAGGGTTAAGATTAGTTTTAGGGTTAGGGTAAGTGTTACGGTTAAGTCATGGTTAGGTTTAGGGCTAGGTAAAGGTTAGAGATAAGATTAGGTTAAGGGTAGGGTTTAGGTTTAGATGTTAGTGTGAGGGTTAGTGCTAGGTTTCCATTTAAGCTGAGTGTGTAGGGTAAGTTTTAGGGTTAGGATTAGGGTTAGAGATAGATTTAGGGTCAGGGTTAGGATTATGTTTAAGGTTAGGGTTAGGTATATGGTTAGGATTAGGGTTAGGGTCAGGGTTGGGGAGATTTAGTATTATGTTTAGTTTTAGGGCTAGGGTTAGGGTGAAGTTTATGTTAAGCGTGAGGGTTAGGGTTAGGGTTAGGGGTAAGGGTTCAGGTTAGGGTCAGGGTTAGGGTTTGCGTTAGGTTTAGGGTTAGCTTTAGTTTTGGTTAGGGTTAGGATTTGAATGAAGTTAGGGTAGGTTTAGGGTTATGGGTAGGGTGAAATTTTGGTTAGAGTTATTGTTCGGGGTTAGGGTTAGGTTTGAGTTTATCGTAGGGTTAAAGTTAGGGTTAAGGTTAGGTTAGGGTTATGGTCAGGGTTAAGATTAGGATTAGGTTTAGGGTGAGGGTTCGGGTCCGAGTTATTGTAAGGGTTAGTTTTAGGGTTCCAGGTGGGCCAAGGTTAAGGTTAGGGTTAGGTTTAGGGGTAGGGATAGGGATAGGTTTAGAATTAGGTTAACATAAACTTCACCCTAACCCTAGCCCTAAAACTAAACAGAATTAGGGTGAGCTTTAGGTTAGGGATAGGGTGAAGTTTAAGTTAGGGTGAGGGTTAGGGTTAAGGTTATGGCTAAGGTTTGGGTTAGTTTTCAGGTTCGTGTTAAGGTTGTGTTTCGTGTTAGGGTTAAGTTTACGGGTTCTGTTTAGTTTTAGGGTTAGGGTTATGTTTAAGGTTAGGGTTAAGTTTAGTGTTACAGTTAGGGTTAGGGTTATGTTTTGTGTTAGGCGTTGTGGTTGGGGTGAGGTTTAGGTTTAGGGTTAGGGTTGGGTAGGGTTAGGATTATGGTTAAGGTAAGGTGTTAGGTGTTAGAGGTGTAGTTTAGGGTTAGGGTTTGGGTGAGGGTTCCGGTTAGGCATTGTGGTTCTGGTCATGGTTAGGATTGGTTTAGGGTTAGGGTTAGGTTTATGATTAGGTTTCGGGTTAGTGTTAGAGTTAGAGTTAGGGTGAGAGCTACCTTTAAGGTTAGGGTTAGGTTTTGGTGTTATGGGTTAGGTTTGGGGTTAGGGTTAGGGTTATCATTAGGGCTTAGGTGTTCAGGTTAGTGTTAGGGTTAGGGGTAGCATTAGGGTAAGGGTTGTGGGATACCGTTAGGGGTTAGAGTGAGTGTTACGGTTAGTTTTACATTTAAGGCGAGGGTTTAGGATAAGTGTCCCGATTATCGTTAGACATAGAGTTAGGGGTAGGTTTACGTTTAGGGTTAGGTGTAGGGTAAGATTTAGCTTTAGTTTCAGGTTTAGAGGTAGAGTTAGTGTTCTATTTAGGGTCAAGGTTAGAGTTCGGGTTAGGGTTAGGATTAGGTCTAGGGTTAGGATTAGGTTTAGGGTTAGGTTGAGGGGTATTTTAAGGGTTAGGTTTAGGGTTACAGGTGGACTAGCATTATGGTTAGAGTTAGATTTAATGTTAGGGGTTGGGTTAGGTTTAGGTTTAGGTTTAGGACTAAGGTTAGCGTTAGGGTTTGGATGAAGTTTAGGATAGGGTGAGGGTTATTTTTAGGGTTAGGGCTAGACTTTGGGTTTGTGTTCATGTTAGTGCTAAGGTTAGGTTTAGGGTTCAGGTTAGGGTTAGTGGTTATGTTCAGATTAGGTTTAGGTTTAGGGTTAGTGTGAAGTTTAGGTTAAGGGTGAGGGTTAGGATAAGGGTTTGCATTAGGGTTTGGATTCTAGTTAGGGTTAGAGTTTCGGTTTAGGGTGTTAGGGTTAGGTTTATGGTTAGGGAAGGGTTAAGTTTAGGGTTAACGTTAGGGTTAGCGTTAGATTAGGGTTACTGTTCGTCTTCGGGTTAGGGTTAGGGATAATGTGAGGGATAGATAGCATTAGGTTTAGGGTTGGGGATACGGTTAAGGGTTAGGTTTAGGTTTACTTTGAAGGTGAAGGTTTAGGGTAATTGTTATGGTTAGGGTTAGAGTTAGAGTTAGGCTTATGGTTAGGGTGAAGTTTCAGTTAATAGTCAGGGTTAGGGTTAAGGTTAGAGTTATGCTTAAGGTTAGTGTCAGGGTTAGGTTGAAGGTAGGGGTAAGGTTAGGGTTTAGGCTAGGTTTACGGTAAAGGGTAGGGCTAGGTTAGGGTTAGGGTTAGGGTTAGAGTTAGAGTTAGTGCTAGGGTTTAGGCTTAGGGTTAGGGTCAGGTTTAGAGTTATTGTGAGGGTTAGGGTTAAGTTCGAGTTAAGGTTAGTGTTAAGTTTAGGGTTAGGGTAAGGGTTAGGATTAGGTCAAGGTTAAGGTTAGCATTAGGGATAGGGGTAGGATTAGGGAAAGGGTTAGCGATTCATGTGATGGTTAGTGTTAGGTTTACAGTTTAGCTGATGTTTTAGAGTGTTATGGTTAGGGGTATGGTTAGAGTTAGGGTTAGGGTTAGGTTTAGGGTTAGGGCTAGACTGAGGGGATAGTTTAGGGTTAGGTTTAGTTTCAGGTTAGGCTTAGGCTTACGTTTAGGGTGAAGCATACTTTAAGGATGAGGGTTAGGACTAGTGTTAGCGTTACGTGTTTGCGTTAAGGTTAGGGTTAGATTTAGGGTTAGTATTAGGGTCAGGTTTACGTGTTTGGGTTAATGCTAGGGTCAGGTTTAGGCTTAGGTTTAGGGTTAGGGTTAGGGTTCAGTTTAGGGTTAGTGTTAGGGTGCATTTAAAGTTAAGGGCGAGTGTTGAGCTCAGGTTAGCGTTAGGTGTTAGGGTTAGGGTTAAGGTTAGGATTAGGTTTAGGGTTAAGTTTAGGTTTATGCTTAGGTTTAGAGTACATGTTAGGGTTAAGTCATTGTTAGGTTTAGGGCTAGGTTAAGGTTAGAGATAGGGTTAGGTTAAGGGTTGGGGTTAGGTTTAGATGTTAGGGTGAGGGTTAGTTCTAGGTTTCCATTTAAGCTGAGTGTGTAGGGTAAGTTTTAGGGTTAGGATTAGGGTTAGGGTTAGAGTTAGGTTCAGGTTTGGGTTAGGTTTATGGTTAGGATTAGGGTTAGGGTCAGGGTTAGGCGGAGATTTAGTGTTATATTTAGTTTTAGGGTTAGAGTTAGGGTGAAGTTTATGTTAAGCGTGAGGGTTAGGGTTAGGGGTTAGGGTTCAGGTTATGGTCCGGGTTAGGGTTAGGTTTACATTTAGGGTTAGGTTTAAGTTTAGTTTTATTTTTGGTTAAGGTTAGGGTTTGGATGAAGTTAGGGGAGGTTTAGGGTCATGGTTAGGGTGAATTTTGGTTAAGAGTGAGGGTTCAGTTTAGGGTTAGGTTTACGGTTTGTGTTAGGCATTGTGGTTGGTGTGAGGATTAGGTTTAGGATTAGGGTTGGGTAGGGTTAGGATTATGGTTATGGTAAGGTGTTAGGGATTAGAGGAGTAGTTTTGGGTTAGGGCTTGGGTGAGGGTTCCGGTTAGGCATTGTGGTTCTGGTCATGGTTAGGTTTGGTTTAGGGTTAGGGTTAGTTTTATGATTAGGTTTCGGGTTAGTGTTAGAGTTAGGGTTAGGCTTTGGTGCTAGGGGTTAGGTTTTGGGTTAGGGTTAGGGTTATCGTTAGGGCTTAGGTTTTCAGGTGAGTGTTAGGGTTAGGGTTAGGGATAGCATTAGGGTTAGCTTTTGGGGGTACGGTTAGGGGTTAGATGAGGGTTACAGTTAGTATTGCAGTTAAGGTTAGGTTTTAGGACAAGTGTTAGGATTAGGGTTAGAGTTAGAGTTAGGGTTAGGTTTAGGGTTAGGTGCAGGGTAAGTTTTAGGTTTAAGTCCTGGTTTAGGGTTAGAGTTAGTGTTCTCTTTAGGGTCAAGTCTAGAGTTCGGGTTAGGTTTAGGATTAGGTCTATTGTTGGGCTTAGGATTAGGGTTAGGTTCAGAACTATTGTAAGGCTTAGGTTTAGGGTTACAGATGGACTAGCTTTACGGTTAGAGTTAGGTTTAAGGTTAGGGTTTGGGCTAGGTTTACGTTTACGGTTATGGTTAGGGTTAGGATTTGGTTGAAGTTTAGCATAGGCTGAGGGTTACTTTTAGGGTTAGGGCTAGAGTTTGGGTTTGTGTTCAGGTTAGTGTTATGGTTAGATTTAGGGTCCAGTTTAGGGTTAGGGGTTATGTTTAGTGTTAGGGTTAGTTTTAGGTTTAGGGTTAGTGTGAAGTTTAGGTTAAGGGTGAGAGTTAGGGTTAGGGTTAGGGTTAGGATTAGGGTTAGTGTTAGACGTTAGGTTTAGGCTGCTAGTTTTAGGTTTATGGTTAGGGTAGGTTTAAGTTTAGGGTTAATGTTAGGGTTAGTGTTAGATTAGGGTTACTGTTCGTGTTAGGGGTACAGTTAGGGTTAGGGATAGCATTAGGTTTAGGGTTAGGAATATAGTTAGGGGTTAGGGTGAGGGTTGGGGATATGGTGAGGGTTAGGTTTAGGTTTACAGTTAAGGTGAGGGTTTAGGGTAATTGTTATGGTTAGGGTTAGAGTTAGGGTCATGGTGAAGTTTCAGTTAAGAGTGGGGTTCAGGGTTAATGTTAGATTTAGGGTTAAGGTTAGTGTTAGGGTTAGGTTTAGGTTAGGGTTAAGGTAGCGGTCAGGTTAGGGTTAAGACTAGGTTTACGGTAAAGTGTAAGGCTAGGTTAGGGTTAGGTTTAGAGTTAGTGCTAGGGTTTAGGGTTAGGGTTAAGGTCAGGTTTAGAGTTATTGTTAGGTTTACGGTTAAGGTTAGGGTAGAGTTCAGGTTAAGTTGAAGGTTAGGGTAAGAGTTAGGTTTATGTCAGGTTTAGGGTTAGGATGAGGGATAGGGTTAGGGTTAGGGAAAGGGTTAGGGTTTCGTGTGAGGATTAGTGTTATGTTTACATTAAGCTGATGTTTTTGGGTGTTACAGTAATGTTTAGGGTTAGAGTTAGGTTAGGTTTAGAGTTAGGGCTAGAGTATGGTGATAGTGCTTTAGGTTTAGGTTTAGGGTGGAATTTAGGTTAAGGATGAGGGTTAGGGTTGGGGTAGGTGTTTGGATTAAGGTTAGGGTCAGGTTTAGGGTTTTGGTTTAGAGTTCAGGTTAGATTCAGGGTTAGGGTTAGATTTAGGTTTAGGGTTAGGGTTAGGTTTAGTGTTAGTTTAGCTTAGGGTTAGGGTTTGAATGAAGTTAGGGTAGGTTTAGGGTTATGGTTAGGTTGAAATTTTGGTTAAGTGTGAGGGTTTGGTTTCGGGTTAGGATTAGAGTTAGGGTTAGTGGTTAAGGTTAGGTTTAGGGTTAAGGTTAGGTTTAGGCTAAGCATTAGGGTTAGAGTTAGGGTTAGTGGTTAGTGTTTCAGTTAGGTTTAGGATAGGGTTATAATTAGGGTTAAGTTTAGGGTTACGGTAAGAGTTAGATTTACGTTTACAGTTAAGGTGAGGGTTTTGCGTAACTGTTACGGTTAGGGTTAGGGCTAGGTTTAGGGTTCGAGTTGGGTTAGGGGTTAGGTTTAGGTTAAGTTTATGGTAGGCTTAAAGTTAGGGTTAAGGTTAGGTTAGGGTTAGGGTCAGGGTTAGGATTAGAATTAGGTTTTGGGCAAGGGTTAGTGTCAGAGTTATTATAAGGGTTAGGTTTAGGGTTACAGATGGGCCAAGGTTAAGGTTAGGGTTAGGTTTAGGGGTTGGATTAGGGTTAAAGTTAGGGTTAGCTTTAGGTTAGGGATAGGGTGAAGTAAAGTAGGGTGAGGGTTAGGGATATGGCTAAGGTTTGGGTTCGTTTTCAGGTTAGTGTTAAGTTTATGTTTAGGGTTAGCGTTAAGTTTATGGGTTCTGTTTAGTTTTAGGGTTAGGGTTAGATTTTAGGTTAGGGTTAAGTGTAACAGTTAGGGTTACGATTTGTGTTAGGCATTGTGGTTGGGGTGAGTGTTAGGTTTATGGTTAGGGTTGGGTAGAGTTAGGATTATGGTTATGGTAAGGTGTTAGGGTTTAGAGGTGTAGTTTAGGGTTAGGGTTTGGGTGAGGGTTTCGGTTAGGCATTGTGGTTCTGGTCATGGTTAAGTTTGGTTCAGAGTTAGGGTTAGGTTTATGATTAGGTTTCGGGTTAGTGTTAGAGTTAGGGTGAGGGATAGTGTTAAGGTTTAGGTTAGGTTTTGGTGTTATGGGTTAGGGTTTGCGTTAGGGTTTGCGTTAGAAAGAAAAGAGAATAGCAAGAGGCCTTTTCTCCCCGGCTGCTTTCCCAAGCCCTTCCAGCTAAAACTATGTCGTTGCTCCTCTGGAAGGATCCCTGCACCGCGAAGTAGGTTAAGAAGAAGCCCTGCGTTTGCAAGAGCAAAGGAGCAATTCGTTGCAGGAAAGAGGAAGGAAGGAAAGTTTCTCTCCCTCTGCCTGCTTTGCTCAGAGGACTGGATGAAGTCAGGGAGTTCTCCCTTTCACTGAGAAATTGCCGGGTGCTGTTGCCTGTGCGCTCTCTTCTTTGCAAAAGAGTCTGCAGTTCCACGCTTTGAACCGTGGAAAGGCGCCGGGATCTGCTAAGATTTCCCCCGGCGCTTCGTTTGCCCTGGGCCAAAGCGAGCCTTCACATTAGCTGAACGCTAACACTGCATACTCGTTCCACTTCCAGAACAGGGCTACTGCCAGGCAGTTCTCCGGGGGAAAACGGCCCTTCGCGAAGGGCAGATCTGTGGAGCTCATTGCGGGAAAGCGAAAGCAAAGGACGCTTTTCTCCCTCTAACTGCTTTCGTCAGAGGAACGGGGGAAGTCACAGTGTTCTTTCTCTCACTGAGATACACACAATCTGACGTTGCCTCTTTGCTCCGTTGGTGGCGAAGAACTGAAACGGACATACATTCCTGTGGGGAAACACAGGGCTTTGCTAGGATTTCTCTAGGCAGTGTGTTTTCCCTGGGCCTCACTGTACCAACACTATCTCGCCAGGGCAACACTGTATGGGATTTCCTCTGCCAGGAGAGAGCTGCTGCTTTGTAGTTTGTGCTGGGAAACCTTGCTTTGGCAAGTGCCAATTGACCGCATTCGGGCAGAAAGAAAAGAGAACAGCAAGCGGCCTTTTCTCCCCGGCTGCTCTGCCAAGCCCTTCCAGCTAAAACTATTTCGTTGCTCCTCTGGAAGGATCTCTGCACCGTGACGTAGTTTTTTAGAAGAAGCCTTACGTTTGCAAGAGCAAATGAGGAATTCGTTGCAGGAAAGAGGAAGGAAAGAAAGTTTCTCTCCTTCTGCCTGCTTTGCTCAGAGGACTGGATGAAGTCAGGGAGTTCTCCCTTTCACTGAGAAACGTGCGGGCTGCTGTTGCCTGTGCGCTCTCTTCCTTGCAAAAGAGTCTGCAGTTCCACGTTTTGAACCGTGGAAAGGCGCCGGGCTCTGCTAAGATTTCCCCCGGCGCTTCGTTTGCATGGGCCAAAGCGAGCCTTCACATTAGCCGAACGCTAACACTGCATACTCGTTCCACTTCCAGAACAGGGCTACCGCGAGGCAGTTCTCCGGGGAAAAACGGCCCTTCGCGAAGGGCAGATCTGTCGAGCTCATTTCGGAAAAGCGAAAGCAAAGGACGCTTTTCTCCCTCTAACTGCTTTCGTCAGAGGAACGGGGGAAGTCACAGTGTTCTTTCTCTCACTGAGATACACACAATCTGACGTTGCCTCTGAGCTCCGTTGCTGGCAAAGAACTGAAACGGACATACATTCCTGTGGGGAAACACAGGGCTTTGCTAGGATTTCTCTAGGCAGTGTGTTTTCCCTGGGCCTCACTGTACCAACACTATCTCGCAAGGGCAGCACTGCATGGGATTTCTTCTGCCAGGAGAGAGCTGCTGCTTTGTAGTTTGTGCTGGGAAACCTTGCTTTGGCAAGTGCCAATTGACCGCAGTGAGGCAGAAAGAAAAGAGAATAGCAATAGGCCTTTTCTCCCCGGCTGCTTTCCCAAGCCCTTCCAGCTAAAACTATGTCGTTGCTCCTCTGGAAAGATCCCTGCACCGCGACGCAGGTTTTCAGAAGAAGCCCTGCGTTTGCAAGAGCAAATGAGGAATTCGTTGCAGGAAAGAGGAAGGAAAGAAAGTTTCTCTCCTTCTGCCTGCTTTGCTCAGAGGACTGGATGAAGTCAGGGAGTTCTCCCTTTCACTGAGAAACGTGCAGGCTGCTGTTGCCTGTGTGCTCTCTTCTTTGCAAATGAGTCTGCAGTTCCACGCTTTGAACCGTGGAAAGGCGCTGGGCTCTGCTAAGATTTCCCCCGGCGCTTCGTTTGCCCTGGGCCAAAGCGAGCCTTCACAATAGCTGAACGCTATCACTGCATACTCGTTCCACTTCCAGAACAGGGCTACCGCGAGGCAGTTCTCCGGGGGAAAACGGCCCTTCGCGAAGGGCAGATCTGCCGAGCTCATTGCGGGAAAGCAAAAGCAAAGGACGCTTTTCTCCCTCTAACCGCTTTCGTCAGAGGAACGGGGGAAGTCACAGTGTTCTTTCTCTCACTGAGATACACACAATCTGACGTTGCCTCTTTGCTCCGTTGCTGGCGAAGAACTGAAATGGACATACATTTCTTTGGGGAAACATAGGGCTTTGCTAGGATTTCTCTAGGCAGTGTGTTTTAAACCCCTAACAACAAACAACACTAACCCTCTAACAACAACAAACACTAACCTCCTGAATAAAAGCAACACTAACCCCCTAACAACAACCAACACTAACCCCCTAACAACAAACAACACGAAAACCCTAACAACAAACTCCACTAAACCCCAAGAAACAACTCTAAACGCCTAAAAACAAAGAATACTAAACACTTAACAACAAACAACACTAACACCCTAACCACAACCAACCCTAACATCATAACAACAAAGAACACTAACACCCTAAGAACAAACAACACTAACCCGCAACAAAAAACAACAGTAACCCCCTTAGAACAAGAACCCTAACCCCCTAACAACAAACAACCCTAAACCATTAATAACAAACAAAACTAACCCCGGAACAACAAACAACACTAACCCCCTAACAACAAACAACACTAAGCCCTTAACAACAAACAACCCTAACCCCGAACAAGAAACATCCCTAACGCCTTAACAACGAACAACATAACCAAACAGCAAACAACACTAACCCACTAAGAACAAACACTAACCCCGTAACAACAAACTACCCTAACCCCGTAACAACAAACAACCCTAACTTACTAACAACAAACAACATTAACCAGCTAACAACAAACAACACTAACCCCCTAACAACTAATAACCCTAAATCCCTAATAACAAACAACACTAACCCCTAACAACAAAAAACCCTAATACACTAACAACAAACAACCCTAACACGCTAAAAACCAACAACACTAACCCCCAACCACAAACAGCACTAACCCAATCAAAACAAAAAACACTAACCCCCTAACAACAACCAACACTTTCCCCGTAACAACAAACAACACTAACCCCCTAGCAAGAACCAACACTAACCCCCTAACAAGAAAGAACCCTAATCCCCTAACAACAAACCACCCTAAGCCCCTAACAACAAACAACACTAAACCCCTAACAACAAACAACACTAACCCCCTAACATCAAACTAACCTAACCCCCTAACAACAAACAACCCTAAGCCACTAAAAACAAACAACACTAACCCCCTAACAGGAAACTACCCTAACCTCGTAACCAAAAATACCCTAACCCCGTAAGAACAAACACCCCTAAGCCCCTAACAACAAACAACACTAACACACTAAAAACCAACAACCCTAAACCTCTAAAAGCAAACAAAACTAACCCCCTAACAACTATCAACACCAACACTGTAACAACAAACACTAACCCCCTAACAACAAACAACCCTAACTCCCTAACAACCAACTACACTAACCTCCTAACCACAAACAGCAATAACCCAGTAAAAACAAAGAACACTAACCCCCTAACAGCAACCAACACTTACCCCCTAAAAACAAACACTAACCCCCTAACAGGAAACAACCCTAATCCCCTAACAACAAACAACCCTAAGCCCCTAAGAACAAAAAACTCTAAACACCGAACAACAAACAACACTAAACCCCTAACCACAAACAACACTAACCCCCTAACAACCAACAACACTAACCCCCTAACCACAAACTACACTAACACCCTAACAACAAACAACACTAAACCCCAACAAGAAACAAACCTAAACCCCTAACAACAAACAACACTAACCCCTAACAACCAGCAACACTAACTCCCTAACCCCAAACAGCACTAACCCACTAAGAACAAAAAACACTAACCTACTAACAACAACCAACACTAACGCCCTAAGAACAAACAACACTAACCCCCTAACAACAAACAACCCTAACCCCCTAACAACAAACAACCGTAACCAAACAACAAAGAACCCTAACCCACTAACAACAAACAACACTAACTCTATAACAAGAAACTACACTAACCCCGTAACAACAAAAAATCCTATCCCCGTAATAACAAAGAACACTAACCCCGTAACAACAAACAACCCTAACCCCCTAACAGCAAACAACCCTAACCCCCTAACAACCAATAACCCTAACCGCCTAACAAAAACCAACACTTTCCCCCTAAAAACAAACAACACTAACCCCCTAACAACAAACAACCCTAACCCCCTAAACAACCAGCAACACTAACCCCCTAACCACCAACACCACTAAGCCAGTAAAAACAAAAAAAACTAACCCCCTAGCAACAACCAACACTTATCCCCTAAAAACAAACAACACTAACCCCCAACAAGAAAGAACCCAAATCCTTTAACAGCAAACAACTCTAACCCTTTAACAGCAAAAAACTCTGAACCCCTAACAACAAACAACACTAACCCACTAACAACAAACAACCCTAACCCCCTAACAACAAAGAACCCTGACCCCCTAACAACCAGCAACACTAACCCCCAACCACAAACACTAATACCCTAAGAACAAAAACCACAAAACCCCAACAAGAAACAACCCTAAACAGCTAACAATAAACAACACTAACCTCCTAACAACAACTATCACTAACACCCTAATAACAACCATCCCTAAACCCCCAAGAGCAAACACCACTATCCCCCAACAAGAAACAACCCTAAACCCCTAAAAAGAAACATTAACCCCGTAACAACAAACAACACTAACGCTCTAACCACAAAAAACACTAACACCCTAAGAACAAACAACACCAACCCCCTAACAACAAACAACACTAACACCCTAACAACAACAAACCCAAAACCCTTAATAACAAACGCTGACCCCGAACAAGAAACATTAACCCCCAACAAAAAAAAGCACAAATCCCCTAACAACAACAACACTAATCCCCTAACAACAAACAACCCTAACCCACTAACAACAAACAACCTTAACTCCCCAAAACAAACAACCCTAACCCCCTAAAAACCAACAACACTAACCCCCTAACAACAAACAACACTTACCCCCTAACAACAAACAATCCTAACACCCTAAAAACAAACAATGCAAACCCCCTAAAAACAAACAACCCTAAAACCCTAAAAACAAACAACACTGAACCCCTAAAAACAAACAACACTAAGCCACTAACAACACACAGCACTAACCCACTAACAACAAGAAACACTAACGCCCTAATGACAAGCAACACTAACACCTAACAACAAACAACACTAAACACCTAACAACCATCGACCCTAATCTCCTAACAAGAAACAACCCTAACGCCCTGACAACAAACAACACTCACCCCCTAACAACAAACAACACTGAACCCCTAAGAAAAAAAAAAAATTAACCCCTAATAACAAACAACCCTAACCCCTAACAACAAACAACCCTAACACCCTAACAACAAGCAACACTCAGCCCCTAACAACAAACAACACTAACCCCCAAAAACAAACAACAATAACCAACTAAAAAAACACAATCCTAACCCCCTAACAACAAAAAACACTAATACCCTAAAAACAAACAACTCTAAACAGCTAAAAACAAACAACACTGAACCCCTGATAACAAACAACACTAATCCCCTAACAACAAACAACCCTAACCCACTAAAAACAAACAAAATTGATCCCCTAACAAACAACACTAACCTCCAACAACAAACAACACTAACTCCCTAACATAAAACAACACTAAGCCCCGAACAACAAAAAACTCTAACACACTGACAAATACTCCTAACAGCCTAACAACAAGCAACACTAACGCCCTAAGAACAACAAACCTAAACCCCTAAGAACAAACAACACTAACCCACAAACAACAAACAACAATAAACCCCTAAGAACAAACAACACTAACCCCCTAACAACAAACAGCCCTAACCCCGTAACAACAAACAAACCTAACCA